>NC_082668.1:42192954-42495984 GCF_025265405.1 Mesoplodon densirostris
AATGTGATTATACTAATGAAGGTGCTTTATAAGATCAAAACTAATGATATGTGACATATGTTAGTACCTAGAGCAAACTGATATAGGTGAGTTACAGGTGGCGATGCTTTTTAAAGAGTGAGGATTTATGTGCTCCCTCTCCTTGAGGGAGGAGTCTCTACATAAATTATTTTTAATTCTTCTTCATGGGAGAGTTTTTTCTTCATGATTTATTTATTTATTCAACAATTTCTTTATATCACTATGGACTCAAGGATATTTATTTTATTGTGGGTTACAATTCAATAGAACTTGTTTCTTTTCTTGTTCCAGTTGTTCCACTTTGGGCCACTGGGGGCTCTTTCAGTTGGCTCCTGTGGCCCTTTGGCAGGCATACACCCATTATTGTGTGTTTTTGTTTGTTTTTTGGTTTATTTATTTATATTATTTAGCATTTCCTTACTTTCTGGTACTACAAGATGTTCCAGTCTCATCTCATATATTTCCTACCTCCATTCCAGAATCTTTTGTTTCTCCAAGAAGCCCTGTTTTTTTTAATGGGAGAATGGAATTAGAAACCAAGACATGGGTACAGATGCCCTTGTTGCAAATGAGATGTGCTTGCTTCTAGAGCCTCTTGGCTGACAACAAAAAATAAAAAAATAAAAATTATGTGTCTATACTAATCTGTGTATATCTAGCTATCTATAAATATTTCTCTATATGACTATATGTATATATATTAAGCTAAACATGCTGTCTTCAACTCTAATCCATTACCATATGGATCATTATAGTCCCCTCCCCTTCCTTATCTGTAAAGTCCAATGCCAACAATGAGAAACCTAGCTTCCACCATCCACTATCAATTTACTTAATTGTTTAATTCCAATGTGCATGTAAAGCAGTATCAAAATTGTTAACCCATTTTCTGTTACCTTTTTTCTGCCCCTGGATAAAGATGTTTAGATTTCTTATCATTTTTAATCTTTACACTCTTACCTAGTTGGTTATTTATTCTCTTTTCTCCTCTCTTTGCTCTACTACTTCCTTTGGGCTTCTCTTGAAAAATCCTCAAAATACCTTTCCTCCCCACTTATGTATGATTTCTTCAATTAATAAGTTTTAATCTTACAGGATGTATATCAACCTACTTCAACCTTTTTTTGAATAGGTCCAGGTTACAAGGAACTATTCAATTAGTGTTAGTCAAGAAGAAATCATTGAGAAACTAAAATTTCAGAACATTCAGAACTAATTTTGAACCATTGCATGCTCTCAAGATTTAAATAAACTGTAATATTAAAACAATATTATATTTACATGCATCTTGAAATATACTTAAATTGTTTTATTTCTTTGATTATATATACTTTGGTTACATACTGCTTCTGTTTGCCAAAAATAGAAAAAAAATAGGTTGTATGTTTGGCATTGAAAAGAACAATAACCTCCATTACTGGATTAGAAACTGTATAAATTTATGAAATATGATATTTATGTTGCTTTTTCTTTCCTATGGAAATGGGGAACATAAGATGGCTTTTGGAACACCTGAAGAAATATTTCAGTACATAGCTTTAGGGAAAACAGAAGCAATACAAAATATTTACTACATAAATAATCTTTGTGCAAGGTCCCACAGAATCTGTGTTCTAGGTATAGTAGAGGTGCTGTTCCATTAAAAAGAAAAGCTATGGGCTTCCCTGGTGGCACAGTGGTTGAGAGTCCGCCTGCCGATGAAGGGGACATGGATTCGTGCCCCATTCCAGGAAGATCCCTCATGGTGTGGAGTGGCTGGGCCTGTGAGCCATGGCTTCTGAGCCTGCATGTCCGGAGCCTGTGCTCCACAATGGGAGAGGGCACAACAGTGAGAGGCCCACATACCGAAAAAAAAAAAAAAAAGAAAAGCTACAACAACAGCAAAAGAATTGAAAATTTCTCTGGAAATATATATGCTTATATGAGATAAGAGTATAATCATTACATATATTTATTTATTTATTGACTCTGGCTGGTGTTACATACAAAATCACTTTCATATGTGTGAATTTCCATTCTCCTGTCTTTAAGGCACATATATGTAAACTATTGATTCCCCAAACACTCAGCATTTAGCAGTGTCCCTATAATGCACAAGACAGCCCACCACAAAAATGGAATTATCCAGTTCAAAATGTCAATATGCTGAGGTTTAAAAACTCTGATCTAAATAAGTATGCAATACTTGTTCACACTGTTGAGGATGGTGAGCATATGCAGAAATCCATTTAATTGGTACAGTCACTTCTGTAACCAACTATACGGAGTTAGGTCAAAGTTTCAAGGTTAAGGGCATTCTAACTTACTTCAGATACTAGCTGCAAGTTCAGGGAGTTCTCAGGCCATCTGTACCTCTGACCAGCTGGCTATAAATTCAGGGTTTCTCCTTACCCCTTCAGGGTTTGATAATTCACTGGAACAACTTACCGAACTCAGGAAAACATTATACATAGGATTAAAGTTTTATTATAGCCAAAGGATACAAATCAGAACCAGCCAAAAGAAGAGACAAATAGGCTGAAATCTGGAATGGTTCCAGACATAAACCTTTCATGTCCTCTCCCTGTGGAGTCAGGACACATCTCGATCCTGGCACATCAATTTGTGACAATATCCAGAGTATTGCCAAATAAGAAAGCTCACCTGACCCTTAATGTCCACAGTTTTTATTGAGTTTTCAATACATAGGCATGATTGATTGAATCATTGGCTATGTGGCTGACCTCAGTCTTTAGTGCCCCTCTGCTCCCTGGAGGTCTGATTGACTTCACATAGCTTGAAACCCCAATGTACTTTCTGGGATGACCAGTCCCCAAACTGAATCATTTCTTTAGCACAAACTATCTAGGGCCCCATTATGAGTCATCTCATTATCATATGCTAGCAGGTTCCACCATGATTAACAAAGATATTCCTATCACCTGGAAAATACCAAGAATTTAGAGACTGTCTCCCAGGAACCAGGGACAAAGAGAAGCCAAAGTCATTATTCTGGAATTGATTTTCTAGATAGGTGAATGTATAATGCTGAAATAATATCATTATAATCTGAATATTTATCAAATATTTTGACCAACACTAAATATAAGCAGGAGCAGTTGATTGAAAACATTTTGAAAGTCACATGTAAAAAATGTAAATAGGAAGAAAACTTGTAATTTCAATCAGAGAAGAGGGTAAGTTGAGAGTACACCTAAAAAATATATACAAGTTTGGATACTAATCTGCAACTTTCTACCTCTAGGAAGACAAAAATAAAATAGTTTAAATATAATTCAGAGAATTTTGATTTGTTAGAAGTTTATTTTCTTACAATTATAGGTATGTATTACTGAAATTAAAGCTAGAGAAAAATGATTTTGAAATCTATGAAATATATATTATAGAATATATAAATGCAATGAAAAAGGCATTTAAAAGACCTTTGGAGTGGAAAATTTAGAACAAATCAAGATGTTAGTTCTCTTTAGTAAACATCAGGTTGTTTAAGATTCAGATATTAAATGCTGAGGTGCACAGATTATGAAAAAGTATAATTGTTGAAGTACACAAAGCTAAAGGAAAAGCAGCATATCTGACCAGATAGTTTACTTGTATTAACTTATAACAAATGATGTATTTATAAAAATAATTTCAAGAAAGTGGAACGTGATGTATAGTGTAACTATATATGCATGCAAAAAATGTTTGAGAGTAGAAAGGAGGAATAGAATAAATTGTAAACAAACAAATAGAAACCTACAAAGAATACTTCTGAGGAAGGCTATTTGAAAACTACCAGGATAAACAGAGCATCAACCTTTTAAGAAAAAGGCCATTAAGGCAAGAAGACAGCACTACAAAATCCAGAAAGTGTTTAGTTGACCAAGATTTGAGGAAGAAATAATAGCTTTCTTTTGTAACTATGGTTATAAAATTGGGGGTGGGGTGGGGTGGTATTATTACAGTTGAAGGAGGAAGACAAAAAAGTATTTCCTAGAACATAGTACAGATGAATATGGATGGGAAAATGTGTCTAACTTTTAAAGGAAGAAGAAAAGGAGTAAAAATTTGATGAAAAAATAATTTAAAATAAATTTATTATTTTCAATTAAAAAATTCTGGTTTAATTTGTTTCACAGAGAAAATATGAAAGAACGTTTCTAAATATTTTTAATAAAATATCATTCCTTTAAAAGTTCAGTAAATGATGCTTCCAGTATTACCCAGCTTGATTGTTTCAAAAGTAAATGTCTTCTCAAGGATCCTTCTGCCTTCTGATCCTAGGACTCTAACCACCATAGCCATCAAATATTTTATGGGCTCTAAACAGAGAAGGGTGAGAGTTCTTTGGGAAAATATATTACTCTCCACAAAAGAAGTGCTTGGATGACATGATTCATGACATTTATTTGACATATTGCACACCATTTTGATTTTTAGTTTGATTCATTTGTGTGATGCAAAAGAAAAGCAGTACCATAATTTGTTGATTTATGGTTTGTAGTGTAATTACAACTGAACTCACTTTTCATCTGAATTTCTTAAAGTGTTATTAGAATATGATAGTTAGATGAAAAGGTATCAAGCAAATAGCCCTTCAAGTATTAATTTGTATTTGCTAATTTATTAACATTCTTCTTAATATCATTGTCCTTGCATTGGTTGGTATAAGCCAAACAGCCTGTAATCAACTGGGTCCATTCTGAGATCTGCCAAGCCATTACTCATATACCTCCTACCCATACCATATCCTGGGGCTGAGAACATACTTCTCTCGAAATATATGAAAAATATCATCATCATTAAGGCTTTACAAAATTACTCTCTGCTACCTTTTTAAAAATATAAGCCATACTCTATGAATTTGGTTTAGTTGGCCTACTATAAGAATGTCTCAAACAATTTGAACATCTGATAAAGAGAACAAAATACTACTGTAGAGGGATAGTGTAGCAGTCTATTAATATACATTAGGAAGGTTCAGACATGGCCTTTTGATAGAAGGCAAGTGAGTTTTATTAGGAGTGTGGATAAAGTAACAACTGTAATGAATGACCCAAGTATTCCTACTAGTAGTATTAATAAGGGAACTGGAGAGTTGGGGAAGAGTAATGTGAAACTCTAATATTACAATACTTACCATTCCCTGATGTGAGATTGACTAGTATATGTATATTATACATGTACATATATCTAAATGTATATTATATATGTGCATATATTTTATTTTATTTTATTTTATTATTTTATTTATTTATTTTTTTTGCGGTACGCGGGCCTCTCACTGTTGTGGCCTCTCCCGTTGAGGAGCACAGGCTCCGGACGCGCAGGCTCAGCAGCCATGGCTCACGGGCCCAGCCGCTCTGTGGCATGTGGGATCTTCCCGGACCGGGGCACGAACCCGCATCCCCTGCATCGGCAGGTGGACTCCCAACCACTGCACCAGCAGGGAAGCCCTGTGCATATATTTTAAATTAATTTTTATTGGAGTATAATTGATTTAAAATGTTGTGTTAGTTTCTGCTCTACAGCAAAGTGAATCAATTACACATATACATATATCCACTCTTTTTTAGATTCTATTACCATATAGGTCATTACAGAGTATTGAGTAGAGTTCCCTGTGCTATACAGTAGGTTCTTATTAGTTATCTGTTTTCTATATAGTAGTGTGTATATGTCAATCCCAATCTCCCAATTTATCCCTCTCTTCCCTTTCCCCCTTGGTAACCATAAGTTTGTTTTCTACATCTGTGACTATATTTCTGTTTTGTAAATAGGTTCACTTGTACCATATTTTTAGATTCCACATATAAGCAATATCATATGATATTTGTCTTTCTGTGTGTGACTTACTTCACCCAGTATGACAGTCTGTAGGTCCATGCATGTAGCTGCTAATTGTATTATTTCGTTCTTTTATGGCTGAGTAATATTCCATTGTATATATATATACCATGTCTGCTTTATCCATTCATCTGTCTATGGACATTTAGGTTGCTTCCATGTCCTGGATATTATAAATAGTACTGCAGTGAACATTAGGGTGCATGTATCTTTTTGAATTATGGTTTTCTCCAGATATATGCCCAGTAGTGGTATTCCTGGGTCATATGATAGTTCTATTTTTAGTTTTTTAAGGAGCCTCCATACTGTTCTCCATAGTGGCTGTATCAATTTACATCCCCACCAACAGTGTAGGAGGGTTCCCTGTTCTACACATCCTCTCCAGCATTTATTGTTTGTAGATTTATGGTTGATGGCCATTCTGACTGGTGTGAGATGATACTTCATTGTAGTTTTGATTTGCATTTCTCTGGTAATTAGTGATATTGAGCATCTTTTCATGTTCTTGGATTGGAAGAATCAATATTGTCAAAATGACTACTACCCAAGAAATCTATAGATTCAATGCAGTCCCTTCAAATTCGCAATAGCATTTTTCACATAATTAGAACAATTTTTTTTTTACAATATGTATGGAAACACAAAAGATTACAAATAGCCAAAGCAATCTTGAGAAAGAAAAACAGAGCTGGAGGAATCAGGGACCCTGAATTCAGACTATACTACAAAGCTACAATAATCAAAACAGTATGGTACTGGCACAAAAAGAGACTTATAGATCAATGGAACAGTATACAAAATCCAGAGATAAACCCACACACCTATGGTCACCTAATCTATAACAAAGGAGGCAAGAATATACAATGGAGAAAAGACAGTCTCTTCAATAAGTGGTGCTGGGAAAACTGGACAGCTACATGTAAAAGAATGAAATTAGAACATTCTCTAAAACCATACACAAAAATAAATTCAGAATGGATTAAAGACCTAAACGTAAGACCGGATACTATAAAACTCTTAGAGGAAAACATTGGCAGAACACTCTTTGACATAAATCACAGCAAGATCTTTTGTGATCCACCTCCTAGAGAAATGGAAATAAAAACAAAAATAAACTAATGGGACCTAATGAAACTTAAAAGCTTTTGCACAGCAAAGGAAACCATAAATAAGAGGAAAAGGCAACACACGGAATGGGAGAAAATATTTGCAAATGAAGCAACCGACAAGGGATTAATATCCAAAATATACAAACAGCTCACAAAGCTCAATATCAAAAAAACCAAGCAATCCAATCAAAAAATGGGTGGAAGATCTAAATAGACATTTCTCCAATGAAGACATACATATGGCCAATAGGCACATGATGAATTTATTTATATGTCATTCTTAATTTAAGTTTAATTTTTTTTCAAATTTTATCTATCTGAATACATTATTTTACCTAGGGTTAAAAAATACATCATATTTATTACTTTTATTGTACTCATAAAATGCAACCTTTTTCTCCTTACTTTTCAGAATTATTATTTTTTTCCCAAAATGAGTTGTTGCAGCCTTCTAGGAAATTAAGTTATATTGTAACTAAAGCACAAAACGATATCTGAGTTTTTTCAAACTGAAAAATGGTAACCACTTATTAGTAATTTTTCAGTTACAATATTCTTCTATTCTAGTGGTATTATTAAGCTTATTGAGCATCTAGTTTGGGGTTCAGGCCTACGCATCCTATCCCCACTCCTTTCAATGACTCCATATTCCTCCAGACTATTGTTCCTCCTGACTTCAAAGTGGAATCATCTAAATCATCTAAATCTGGTCATTGACATTTAGAACCAGGGCTGGTGCCAACCGTGAGAGCAATTGGTGTTTAATTGCTAATACTAACTATTCTGTTTTTGTTCAATAAAGAATTCTCCTTTCAAGCCTTACTATGTACCACATCTAAAAATAACAATATAAGCACATCAATTATCAATTAAGATAATCTAAACCACATAGTTAATTAATACCATACTCAAGTTGGGAGGGGAGACTTGCTTTGATTTACTTCTGGAACAGTTCACAAATGGTAATGCAGGTAATCATACATTTAAAAATTCTGGTTTTCTTTGTTTGTTTGTTTTTTCTCTGAGAGAGTTAGTCACACTAATTCACCGTACCAGCTTTGGAGGTAAAGTAAACCATTTCCACAATTTTCACCCCACCAACTTTGAAGGTAAAGTAAACCATTTCCACAATTGAAGAAATATGAACAATCGCTTCAAAGACTTCCACCCAGGAGTTCTTTACTATAAGGATTAATTCCTATAGAAACCTTTATAATTATCACTGAGTCTCCAGTCTGCTTTCAAACATTCCCATACTATGTAGTCCTAGGTTATTCATATTTGTGTATTTTGTTCACAAAGAAAATTTCACTAAACACCAAATGCAAGGTTGTCTGTATCTAGATTCACTGTCTCTAGGAAGAAAGAAGATCCTTAAGATGAAGTCAATTTAGCAGGCACTGTGATTTAAAAGCAAAGTGACCCAAAACAAAACAAAGCACTGGTGTTTCATATGGTTGATGCATTGTCATTCAGAATTTGGTAATGACTAGATTTATAAGCACTGCAATTTTATTTGACAGATAATTTTTGAAACTAGAATGCATGTACAAAATTTTGATTGCTATTCTTCTTTAGCAGAAATAATTTTGTTACCACTCTTAACTGAATCTCATTACTGAATGCCTTTGGGAAAGGAGTGGGGCAGATATGAATAAAATGAAGAAAACAGGAATACTTTCTTAAAGTAATACAAGGAATGGACCTGAAAGGTGTATTTTATTCTATTAAACACTTGTTTGGGGTATCAAAAACATTTACGATATGCACATTTACATTTCTTTTTAAATAAATTTTTATTTATATTATTTATTTATTTTTGGCTGTGTTGGGTCTTCGCTGCTGCACGCAGGCTTTCTCTAGTTGTGGCGAGCAGGGGCTACTCTTTGTTGCAGTGTGTGGGCTTCTCATTGTGGTGGCTTCTTATTGCGGAGCATGGGCTCTAGGCGCATGGGCTTCAGTAGTTGTGGCACATGGGCTCAGTAGTTGTAGCTCACGGGCTCCAGAGCACAGGCTCAGTAGTTGTGGCACATGGGCTTAGTTGCTCTGCGGCATGTGGGATCCTCCCGGACCAGGGATTGAACCCGCGTCCCCTGCATTGGCAGGCGTATTCTCAACCACTGCATCACCAGGGAAGCCCTACATTCATTTTTTTTGTTTGTTTTTTTGTTTTTATGTTTATTTTATTTTTTATTTATTTATTTTGGCTGTGTCAGGTCTTAGTTGCCACATGCAGGATCTTCATTGCGGCGCATGGACTTCTCTCTAGTTGTGGCATGTGGGTTTTCTCTCTCTAGTTGTGATGCACAGACTCCAGGGCACATGGGCTCTGTAGTTTGAGGCTTACAGGCTCTCCTATTGAGGCCCGTGAGCTCAGTAGTTGTGGTGTGCGGGCTTAGTTGCCATGTGGCACGTGGGATATTTGTTCCTGACCCAGGATCAAGCCCCTGTCCTCTGCATTGGAAGGCGGATTCTTCACCACTGGACCACGAGGAAATCCCAGAAATAGAAATTATAGAGATATGTTTGTGGTCCCTTTTGCTTGAATTTAGTGTAGAATATCAAACATAGCTCAGTTAATACAGAATTTAGGGATGAGTTGAATACTATGTTAACTTGACTTTTTTTTTTCTTTTTTTTTTTATTAGTTTCTGCTTTATAACAAAGTGAATCAGTCATACATATACATCTGTTCCCACATCCCTTCCCTCATGCATCTCCCTCCCTCCCACCCTCCCCATCCCACCCCTCCAGGTGGTCACAAAGCACCGAGCTGATCTCCCTGTGCTCTGCGGCTGCTTCCCACTATCTATCTACCTTACGTTTGGTAGTGTATATATGTCCATGCCTCTCTTTCGCTTTGTCACAGCTTGCCCTTCCCCCTCCCCATATCCTCAAGTCCATTCTCAAGTAGGTCTGTGTCTTTATTCCCGTTTTACCCCTAGGTTCTTCATGGCATTTTTTTTCTTATATTCCATATATACCTACATTCATTTTTGATAAAACATTGAATAAGTAGTTTTATTCAAGTGACTAAATTACATACATCAAATCATCATTCTATTTTTAGAGAAATAAAGGAGGGATCGAGACATAAAAAACTTTATAATACTAAGATTATAAGTATTTTTTAAAAGAACTTCCAGAAGGAAAAGGATTGCTTTAATGAATAATCCACAATACTTCATTGTGTTTTTAAAAGTTAGATTTATATGCTGGATACTATATTATACAATATAAAATACTTCAACAAAATAATATAAAAGTAACCTTACTAAGAACCTAGTAGTGATGTTTATTTATAACAAATTATACTGTAATTACAAAGTTGTCTGTAGTTACTAGCTTACACATTATTAGTTAAATAATGGTTGTTTCACAAAGTAAGATGACCAATTCAAAATGGTTGAAAATTTTATTCGACTTGCTCAAGGCCTATATTGTGCTGCGGTATTTAGTGGAAGATATAATACAGATTATTAACATATTCTAAACTGTGCATCACATAGAGTAAATATTTATGTTTAGGAAGGGGAGAAATCCAGAGTGAAAATATGCTTTGGAAAAGGTGAAAAATCCATTTTTAAATGTTTTGTTGGTCGGCAACATACAAAGCATGAATACAGAAATATGAGACTGTTCTTCCAGTCTATTTTGTAAAATATCTTGAACACATCAAATGTAGCACATATGCACAAGCAAATGGCAATAATAAAATATTATGTTACCCATTAAGTAAAATATATCAAGAGAAGCATATTTGACATGTGCCCAGTAAATTATATAAAAATGGATTGCTGAATCGAAATTTAAATATCAGCTTTTAAATCAAAATTTAATGTGCTATAGTTCGGCAACTATATGAAGTAAACTCTAATCATCAGAGATTAACTGAGTAGTCTTCTTTTTATTGGTACCCTTCTCTAGTAGAAATTGTGTTGGCAAAGAAAACACTAGCTACAGTAATAAATCCCAGCATATCAGCAATTTAGCACAATAGTGATCCATTTCTCACACATGTAACAGCAAATGAGGGTGTTCCTGGTCAGCATCAATTTCCATCTTATGATTTGACCATCCCCTAGATTCTCAGGTCCTCTGAATCAAGAAAGTATTAATACATGGGGAAAGATAGGGTGGGAAGCCATGCCTGCTTCTTAATTGCCTCAGCCCAGAAACAACACAAATCTCTTTCATATTCCTTTGATGAGGGTTTGGAAATGTAGCCCTAGGCTGGGCAGCTGAGTTCTCTGTGCTACAGAAGCAGAAACTTGAATATTGGTGGACAGTTAGTTGCCTTTGTCACTAGAATGAAATATAGCCAAGTTTGTTTTCTATGTAGAGATAACTAGGATAAAATTTCAAATCTTAAGAAAAAGCTTGAAGTAAACATTAATTCATTCAACACACACACTCACACACACTCACACACACACACACACACACACACACACACACATATTTTCTACTCTATGCCTCTGCTGGTAGGATTAATTCCAACAGACCTGGAATTAGCCAGAACTGTTCCACTGAAATAAGAAATGTCTCTGCATGACACTAATCCTGAGGCATGACATGAAATGTACTGATAATTGTGTTGGTTTTTAACTACGGATTCTAGGAGTTTTGAGGCAGTTTGTACAAGCTTATCAGCATTATTTATTGGTAACAGTGAGATTCACAATTTGCCCAGGGTCTCTGTGAGACACCCCAAGAAACCCCAGCAAAGACTCTATTTTAGGCATCCTGGTTCTGAGGCGTTCTCTACACATATCAGTGGTTCCTGATCTCAGAAAAAGAACTGTGTGCATATCAGCCTTTCAGAGAGAGGGTGGTAGTACACACTTGGCCTTTGCAGCCCTCTCCTGAGGCAACCTTTGCTGTGACGCATACCCTGACTTTGATGCTGTTGCTGTGTTGTTTCCTTTCTTGATAAATAACTTCAGATTTGTAAGCATAGCCGTTTTGATTCTTTTGATTCCTCAGCCATCCAAGCCTGTTTTAACTGTCACCCATCAGTGAAGTGCCACACAATTTTAGTTACTAGGGAAAGAATAATTTAAAAATTATTAATTTAATAATTTAAATTATTTTAAAAATAATCTAATTTAAATAATTTAATTTAAAGAATAATTTTCTTTAAAAAAATTTTTTTAAAAACCTACCCTTTTATTGGGATTCATTGTATGACTTCAGATAGTGGTAAAACTACATGAAAGGAATAAAATAGGGCGATAGAATTGGGAGTTACTGGAAATGGGAAGACGTTAACTATGGTGCTTAGTGAAAGCTTCTAGGAGGACAAGTCATTGGAGTCAATCATTAAGACAGAAAAAATGATTAAACAGTAATTTTAAAGTCTGGGGTAAGAGAGATCCCTGTTCAGGAAATAGTAGGAACAAAGCTTAATTGATTGTGCTTATACTTAGCACTCTGAAAATGGAAACTTATGCCCATGTTGATCAATGAACTTGATTAAGTTACAAAGAGTGTCACTGTGGCTGAGAAAGAGTAAGCAAGAGGTAGAGGTGAGAGCCCTGCAGGGTCCAGAGCGTGTAGCAACTTGCAATCCATGGTAAGGATTTTGTATGTCATTTTAATTGCTATGGGAAAGTTTGGATGGTTTTAATCCTTGGATAATGATATAATTTAGAATTAGTGAAGAGATCAGACTAAGAAACTTTGCTGCCATTCTAATGTAAACATATGTTAATCTACATTTATTGATATTTAAATTAATTTGGTATTTACTTTGGAAAGAGAGGTCTTATGACATCACTGTAGCTAATTTATCAGGTTCCTTGATCAGCACAGGTGTAAAGTCTTTGTTATTATAACTGCTGTTATTTTGAAGATTTGTATTTATAGTTTTCCCTAGCACAATAAGAACCGCAATCTTCATTGTTTTTTTTTTTCAGGAATTAGATATATTTTAAAGGGAATTGGTTCACTTTTCGCTTTCTAAATGATGGGATCTTGGAGTCTCAGCTGAACATAAATGTTTCAAGGTTGATATCAAGGAGTTTTTCACCTTCTTACTTAAAGGTCTGCTTTTAAGGATATTGTAATGACTCTTCGAGAAAGTAGCTTTACAAAAAAATGTGTTATAAGAGGTGTTACAAAGTTCAAAGGAAGTTATTTTAATTTTTCTTCCTCCAAATATATATATCTCATTGATTCTAAGGAGCACAGTTCTTCCCACATTTTAGCATCTCTGAAGTAGGGTACATCTTTCAGTCAATAATAATAATACATAGTTTAACTAGAGACTTTTTTCTTTATTAATGGGCCATAAAATAATGGTGTTTCTTGCATTTGATGATATCTTAAATTTAAGGGAATTTAGTATATTTTCAGTGGTAAATGACAGTTCAAAAATGTCCTAAAGGAATAAAGAAACATAATTTACCACTTGATTACACATTAGGCTAATGGGTAGCTCTCTATTCTTTAAGCATTAAATATTTTTTTATAACCAACAGGTATTTGTTGTGTTATGTTTCTTTTTTCTTGGATAGAGAAAAACTCCAGAAATTATTCAGTTTATAGTTTATTTTTTAATACATTTGGCTCTGATTCTGATTGAAAGTGCTCCTTTGGTGTGTTTACTGTTACAAATGTCTTCCCACATCATGTGATTTGATGTCCAGAATGTAAAGTTTGCTTATGCCTCATTTCAGGAACAGGGCAGGCCTTGCATGAAGGTGACTAGTTTGATTAGAAAAATGCACAAGACAAAATATATATTTATCCTTCATTCCTTTTCTCTCCCTCTCTTCCTATTTTCTTGTTTCTGTAATATGGTTTAATTAGCCATCTCTGGAGTGCAGTAACCTATCTGATATAATCTCTCAATATGAAAAGAGCAGGCCTGAATGGAAAAGAAGGTGAACCTGATGTGAATCATATCCTAGAAATGCTATATCCTAAACTTCAGATGTTTCTGAAGAGCTTATAATTGTTCTTTCACATATTTTCTTTGTGAAAGATTTATTGTTATTATGTAGAAATTTCATAGAAGAATGTGGCAGCATTATGACAAAGAGCTCAAAAGCTAATGATTCATTTGTCAACTTTAAAATCAGGTATTGTAGGAAAAAGCACTTTCGTGCTTTAGATGATTACCATTTGTTCTTGCTTAAACTATTATTGACTTTGCACTGAGGAATAGAATGAAAGGCCAGTTTATTCTTGTAATCTTTTCTACCCTACAAAATCATGCAGTTGGGAGGAATCTCTAATATTCACTTCTTCAATTAGTTTCAATTCATGTTCTTTCAATTCAGTGTTGATACTGACCCGGGTCCTTGGAATCTTTAATCAATAGGAATTGATAAGAGGCCAGATGAGAAAGCCAGGCAAGGCTTTCATGGGACTCATGCTGCAGCAGGAGGGAGGGAAAACAAGAAAAAGCTGACCTTGGTTGCTCTCTGAGGAGGGCAGGCTGGTCCCTTAAATGGGGTGAGGGTAGGGGCAGATGGGTGGGTCAGGCCAGAGGGGTAGCTAAACGGTCTGCCCACCCCCTTGGTGGTGCTGTGTGCAGGGATCATGGCAGTACCCTGCTTTGCTCCTGGAACCTCAGAAGTGGCAGTTGGTTTGTGGCCTTTTTGTATCTTATTGTTCATACTTGCCCGGACTGCAGATGCATGCAGTTATTTTTAGTCCCTTAGAGTTTTTTTTGTACTCTGTTGCCAGGGGAGACATTTACCAGGTGCAAGCACTCTGGTAAAGGGTCCCAGGTCCCAGCCTAGCTCAGTATGATTTGATTTAAATTAGTTCAGTTTTCCAGCAATATATTAGAAACCATGTAGAAAGGAACAATGAGCAAATTATTTGAGTTCAATGTAGAAAAAAACACCTGTTGTTTTAGTCCAATAGGTGTTGTGGACATCTATTTTCAAACATTGTTGTCCTGGTAATTGTACCTGTTTTCCCTCCAAGAGCTCACACATTCTTCCCTCTGGTCTCAAATATTTCCTATGGCATTTACTCCATATAGACCTAATCCACACAGCACATTACATTGTTCAGGCTACTATGGGGGGTTTAAGGACAGCCATCAAAACCTTTAGAACAATGAAACAAAATGAGTTTTGTTCCAAATGGTGGGGAAAGAATCTCATTGTTTTTGGTTGGCTTTGAACCTGGGCATTTCTAACAGCTCTCTTGAAACCTATTTGAGAATAAAATCACATAGAGGAAATGTAGTGGAGAAACAGAGAAACCAGGTTCTGGTGATATAGTTTGAGCTCTGGGTTGAGCCAAGACCTGAGGTTTTGGATAAATAAATTCCATGACCTGGAATGTTCACTCTTCTGCTTCCATTAGCTTGAGCTGAATTTCTTTTATTTGCAAAGGAACATATTTTAAGAGATACACTAGATATAAAAAAAGAAGCAAAATTGAGTTATTTGTAGTGAGGTGGATGGACCTAGAGTCTGTCATATAGAGTGAAGTAAGTCAGAAAGAGAAAAACAAATACCATATGCTAACACGTATATATGGAATCTAAAAAAAAAAAAAATGGTACTGATAAACCTAGTTGCAGGGGAGGAATAAAGAAGTAGATGTAGAGAATGGACTTGAGGACATGCGGTGGGAGGGCAAAGCTGGGGCGAAGTGAGAGTAACATCAATATATATACACTACTGAATGTAAAATAGTTGGCTGGTGGGAAGCAGCAGCATAGCACAGGGAGATCAGCTCCGTGCTTTGCAATGACCTAGAGGGGTGGGATAGGGAGGATGGGGGGGAGGCTCAAAAGGGAGGGGATATGGGGATATGTGTATGCATATGGCTGATTTGCTTTGTTGTGCAACAGAAACTAACAGTATTGTGAAGCAATTATACTCCAATAAAGATTTATTTTAAAAAAACCCACAAACAATTTATGAAGGAAAAAGTCAGTATCAAGAGGGATTAATAAATAATTTTTCCTTAAAGAACAAGAATCTTGTGCTCAAACACATCTTTCTTGTAGACAACTTATATTTGGGTCTTGTTTTTCTTAGTCCACTTTGACAGTCTGTGTCTTATTTATTTATTTACTTTTGGCTGCATTGGGTCTTCATTGCTGCACGTGGGCTTTCTCTAGTTGCGGTGAGTGGGGGTGACTCTTTGTTGCAGTCTCTTGCTGTGGAGCATGGGCTCCAGGCCTGTGGGCTTCAGTAGCTGTGGCACGCAGTCTCAGTAGTTGTGGCACACAGGCCCAGCCACTACGCGGCATGTTGGATCTTCCCAGACCAGGGTTCGAACCCGTGTCTCCTGAATTGGCAGGCGGACTCCTAACCACTGTGCCACCAGGGAAGCCCCAGTCTGTGTCTTTTTACTGGAATATTTATTCCATTTTCATTACAGTGATTATTAATATAACTAGATTAATATCTACTCAAATAATATTTATAACTGTGCATTAGGTAAAAGGCCTTTAGTGTGAGGATTATTTTTATCTGGCTAGGAGTTAGGCCATGTTTATTGGTTGCTGTGACTGTGTCTTCAGAGCCTACAATTTCTTCTAGCATTCTTGTTTCTAATTCTTCTGTTGTTTTGAGTTTTTCTAAAGATTCGTTAGAGTCTGAGGCTTGCTTTTCTTTTAGCTTCAATTCCTTGTTATAATGGAGCCCTGTGGATATAGCAGTAAGGTGTAGGTGGAGGAGAATTGTTCTATAATCCGATGATTAGGTATCAAAGTCCTTAAGTGAGCTTGAACTGGGTATTTTTCTTTCCCAGGTTGGTTAACCTTTGGTAAAAACCCCAGTAGGTTTAGGCTGTGGTACAATAGGTTCCCCTGAGGGGAGAATGGAGAGCTCTGAGTGTATTTCAAAAGGTTACTTTTCCCCTCCTTCTGCATGAGGTACAAAGGGATTTTTCTCTAACTTTACAGTGACAGAAATAGGCTTCCTGGAGGACATACAGACGACTAAAAAGCACATGAAAAGATGCTCAACATCACTAATTATCAGAGAAATACAAATCAAAACTACAATGATGTATTGCCTCACACCGGTCAGAATAGCCATCATCAATAAATCTACAAACAATAAATGCTGGAGAGGGTGTGGAGAAAAGGGAATCCTCCTACACTGTTGGTGGGGATGTAAATTGGTAAAACCATTATGGAGGACAGTATGGAGGTTCCATAAGAAACTAAAAACAGAGTTACCATATGATCCAGCAATCCCACTCCTGGACATATACCTGGAGAAAACTGTAATTCGAAAAGATACATGCACCCCAATGTTCCTTGCAGCACTATTTACAATAGCCAGGACACGGAAGCAACCTAAATGTCCATCAACAGAGGAATGGAGGGGCTTCCCTGATGGCGCAGTGGTTAAGAATCTGCCTGCCAGTGCAGGGGACATGGGTTTGAGACCTGGTCTGGGAAGATCCCACATGCCACAGAGCAACTAAAGCCCATGGGCCACAACTACTGAAGCCTGTGTTCTAGAGCCCACATGCCGCAACTACTGAGCCAGCATGCCACAACTACTGAAGTCTGTGTGCCTAGAGCCTATGCTCCACAACAAGAGAAGTCACCGCAATGAGAAGCTCACACACCATAATGAAGTGTAGCCCCCACTCACCGCAACTAAAAGAAAGTCTGCGTGCAGCAATGAGGATGTAATTCAACCAAAAATAAAATAAATAAATAGATAAATTTATTTAAAAAAACCCCAGAGGAATAGATAAATAAGATGTGGTACATATATACAATGGAATATTACTCAGCCATAAAAAAGAACAAAATAATGCCATTTGCAGCAACATGGATGGACCTAGAGATTAGCAAACTAAGTGAAGTAAGTCAGACAGAGAAAGACAAATATCATATGCTATCACTTGTATGTGGAATCTAATGAAAAATGTTACAAATGAACTTATTTACAGAACAGAAACTGACTCACAGATCTCAAAGTCAAATTTATGGTTACCAAAAGGGAAATGTGGGGGGAAAGTGATAAACTGGGAGATTGGGATTAACATATAGACACTACAATATATTGAATATACTGAATAGATGACTAATAAGGACCTACTGTATAGCACAGGGACCTCTGCTCAATATTCTGTAATAACCTACATGGGAAGAGAATCTGAAAAAGAATGGATATATATATATATATATATATATATATATATATATATTATAAATGGATTCACTTTGCTGTACACCTGAAACTAACACAACATTGTTAAGTCAACTCTACTTCAATAAAAATAAAAAAGAAAAGAAGTTGGGAGGGTGAGTGGGCTAATACTGGGCCTCTTCAGAGTTTTTGACTTTCAAGCTAGTCTTCCCTGAGCCTACAACAATTCATCAATTACCATTTAAAGTCATCCCACTGATATTGGCTTCAGCTGTGATACTGACTCCAGGTGCTGGTGACTACTCCTGGGTTTTGCTCCTGGTAAACTATGCTTCTCTGTATTGGTCTTTCTGTCTCTCCAGATTCTGGGCAGTAGTTTGCCCCGAGACCTCAGTTCTCTGATGAATCTACAATGAGATGTTGATTTTCAGTTTGTTCGCCTTTTTTCTTGTTGTGGGGATCTGAGTGACGACTTCTGAACTGTTTACGTGTGGGACCAGAAAGTAGAAGTTCTCAACCACTCTCTTTCGAACTGTGAGTTTTTCCTAATTATTTTCAGAAACTATGAAGGAGTCCTGGTCTTAAAAATCTCCATGGTATTAGATTATGTCACTGAAAGAAGCTTTGATTTGTATGAGCTATAAAGGTAAATCTAGATTAAGATTCTCTAAACATTGTTGTGTGCCAGGAAGCTTGGGAGATGTTTTCAAATATATTTTTTGGTGTAAGTTTTGTGGTGCACATGTGAAGCTGCTTAGAGCTTAAAAGGTCGGATTCCAGAGCCAGATTACTGGGTTTGAATCCCAGCTCCAACAGTTAGTTGGATTGGCCCTTGGCAAGTTTCTTAGCCCTCTATGTCTCAGTTTCTCCATCTGTGAAAATAGGGAAAACAGTGCCTGTTCTGAGAATTAAGTTAAACGATGGCATTATCATCATTATGGTAACGCAATGTCTCTTAATTCTTGCTTTGCTTCTGCCGTTTAATAATTCATTTTTTGCTAGTTCAAAGAGTTTCTTTATAAAGGTTTTTTGAAAGGTTTGTTACTGGAAGTAGCCTAATATATTCCTTCTACCATTCTGAACATTTAAATAACAACTAATATGCTCTATTTCCTTTGAAGATTAAAAATAAAACGCCATGAGAGAAATTGTAGTTGCATACAAGAACTTTACCAAGTTTTGTAAAAGGATATACGGGAAAATTTTCTATATTGCTAGACAAAGTCGTTTTGATATCATGTAATGATATGGTCACTGCGTATTTGTTATTCAGTTGAGTTTTTGTGACTTTAGGCAGGACACATATTTCTTTTAAAGCCATAAAGTGGTATGCCAATGACTATTCAATGTTGTCAATCAAGATATGTGCTATGTTGGTAAGTAGATATGCCCTTGTACATTAAACCAAAAGAGTTGAATAAATCAGTGATCCAATCTTAGACTGTAGCTGAAACAGCTTGAAAAACAGCAAAGACAAGAGATATTTATAAAATAGTTTACTTATAAATATTTATATACTACTTTATAAAATATAGACATATGTTTAAATATTTTCTTTACTGATCCTCTTATTATATAATGTGGAATTCATCAATTCAGTCATAAGAGCCTAAAGTGGTAATGTTAATGATAAATAAAGAAACCATTGTTAGTTTCAAAATTGAGCTATTACTGAAGAAGGAAAGATGTGGGAATACACTATTGAAATAATCCTTGAAGATAACGTGTTGTTGTTGCTGGGAAAGACTGAGAAATGGTGTGTGTTTTCCATTATCTGATTGATCAGTGAGGTAATTATGTTTCAGTATCTTAAAAATTATATTTCAATATCTTGTAAATACCAAAATTACTAAGTCTTTCCTAGTTAGCAGTCATTTGACAGAGGGGAGAAAATATAATTAATTTTTAGTGTGTGCTTTATATTTGTTCTCTCAATATACAGTCACAACAGACAAGCTGCATTGTTTATCCACATTTTACCAACTGAGACAGATGCTTTTGGAAGTTAGCCTTATACAACTAGTATAAATGACAGACCAGACACAGAATCAATATAGTATGACTTAAAATTTCTTGTCCTTTCCACCACATCACAGTGCCAGATAGCTGAGGTACCATATCAGTTCATGGTTTATGGACTCTTTAAAATAATCAGTTCAGCCATCCTTCTGATGCCCAGTTCAAGATCTCAGCCAGGAAGATTTTTAATCTGACTATTGCTAAAGTAATGTCATCATCAGGAAGTGAACATCTCTGCAGAAATACCACTCATAAAGGAAGATAAAGAACACAATATCTATAAGGCTTACTTTTTTTTTCTCCCAAAACCAATTGACCCAGACCAATTTAAATGTATATCTAATATATTCTTAGCATTTATTCACATCACAAGTCTTAAGGGAGTGAATGGCATCAACCATGTTTTCCTCTAGGGCATACAAGTTTCCTTCTGATAGAAAACTCTCATAGCAGATAATATTCTTTGGCCTTTCTTCTAAAGCCAAGGGGAAAAGAATGGTTAAAACAAAACAACTCTGAAATTATAGTTAGGAGAAGGCTTTTTTCCTTTTGTCAAACCATCTTAAAGAGTTTATAACTTCAGAAATACTTATGTAAGCAAAAAAGAGCTCATCATAAGGCAAACTGCTGCAAAACCAACAGAGAGGTAAATACTAATATGTGAAATAATATGGTAAAAGAAATTCTTTGTTTTATTAGCCTACTCAGCTCTCTCGTTTCCTCTTTCATGCATCTCTTAAAATCCAACATCCTCCATTAAGTGTTCCCTAAACTCATAAGATGACCAGACATACCCTATTTAGCTGTCAAATTATGATAATTTCTTACTTGCTGTATTCTACCATCCTCTTTCTTAACCAATATAAATTACAAATATATTTGTATATTTACTCATTCACTCTTCAGTTGATTCCTATTCATTCTGAGTCTGGCAGTGTTGTTTATTTCATATTTTAATATACACACACACAAAATGAGAGAGAGAGAGAGAAGGAAGGATAGAGAGTAAAATAGAAAGATTTATTGAGATTATTTTGAGGAATTGGCTCATGTTATTGTGGAGTCTGATGAATGCAAAATCTTCAGGGCAGGACAACAAACTGGAGACCCAAGAAAGAGTTGCAGTTCAAGTCCAGAGACATTTGGCTGGTAGGATTCCTTGCTTTTAGGGGGAGGTCAGTGTTTTTTCTTAAGGACCTCAACTGAATGGATAAGGCCCACCAACATTATGGAAGACAATTTGATTTACTCAGAGCCTACTGATTTAAATGTTAATCCCATCAGCCATAAAAAATGAGGAAATCTTACCACTTTTGACAACATGGAGGGGCCTCGAAGGCATTATGCTAAGTGAAATAAGTCAGCCAGAGAAAGACAAATCTCACTACTATTTGTAATCTGAAAAAAACAAAAGCAAACAAACTCATAGAAAAAGAGATCAAACTTGTTATCAGAGGTGAAGGGAGGGTGGGGGAGGGAGAAATGGAGGAAGGTGGTCAAAA
The DNA here is from genome assembly GCF_025265405.1 of Mesoplodon densirostris. NCBI lineage: Eukaryota > Metazoa > Chordata > Mammalia > Artiodactyla > Ziphiidae > Mesoplodon > Mesoplodon densirostris. Next base: position 42,214,525 of record NC_082668.1, read on the forward strand.
GGTACAAACTTCCAGCTATAAGACAAGTAAAAGATTTAAAATACAATACTATGACTATAGTTAACACTGCTGTATGATTTGTAGACAAGATGTTAAGAGAGTAAATCCTAAGAATTCTCATCACAAAAAGAAATTGTTTTTCTTTTCTTTTTATTGTATCAATGAGATGATGGATGACAGCTGAATCTATTGTGGCAATCATTTCACAATAAATGAAAAATTAGATCATCATGCTGTGTATCTTAAACTTATACAGTGATATATATCAATTATTTCTCAAAGAAACTGGAAAACATGTTAATCCCATCCAAAAAATTACTTCAAATAAACATCTAGAACACCGTTTGACAAATTAATCTGGGTATTGTGCCTAGCCAAGTTGTCAGGTAGCAGTGAGAAAAAAAGACTTGGAAACCATACATATATATATATATATATATATATATATATATATATATGTGTGTGTGTGTGTGTGTGTGTGTGTGTGTGTGTATACATACATATATAATTAAAATTATAAAATAATGTCTGGGATAAAAGCTAGATTAGTCATGCTTGAAATAAGAAATGATGACTTGGTTGATCTTTCTGAGACACTCACCCAGACACTGTACACTGATAAGAATTATGACAGGACAGTTCAAAGACCTTGAGGATACACTGTGAGACATACCCTTGGTAAAGCAAACTTACCTTGCCGAGCTTCACTGAGAGAACTTTTTAAAAGATCCACTTCAGCCAGACAAAAATGCAATAGGGTGAGTAAAATTTTAAGTAAAATATCTTGACTCATTTACTTACTTACTATAAAAATATCACCCAACTCCAGATGAATTAAATAACTCAATAGGAAATTTATTATTATATATATTAAATATAAGAAAATACTTATTGAGTTAGAATTAATTAATTAAGAAGTAACCACAAAAAGTGAAAAATAGGTGGATTTCTTCTCACCCAAATTAAGGATTTTGGTTTAACAAAAACACTGTGGACAGAGATAATGGATAACCAAACAATCTAAAGAGAACACGTTCACTATATTAAACCAACACTGAGTTGATAGTTAGAATACAGAAGAAGCACTTGAAAATCAGCAAATGAAGGACAAGAAATCCAACAGAAAAAAAAAAAGAATCGAGCAAAGGTACAAACAGGTAATTCCCAGAAAGGAAAACACAAATGACTAGCAAGTATATGAATAACTATTTAAACTCATAAATAATTAGAAAAAATAAAATGTTTAAAAAGGTGATACCCATTTACAGCCTTTGGGTTAGCAAGAATTAAATAGATAGTGTCAAGAGGTGGTAAGACTTTTGGAAAACTGGACTGTTCATGCAGTTTGTGGGAGTTTATACTGTTTGGGCCATTCTAAGGTGCAACACTAGAGTACATTTTCAGATTAATTATATTTATGCTCAGTATACATTTATTTCATACCTAGCTGTATATATCACAAACAGGGCCATAAAATGCCAAACATAATGAAGTGGGGAGTTGAAAGTGATCTTTATGTCCCTAAGAGCAGATTGTATAAGTAAAATATACTGGCTGTGTGCTATGGATCCCTAAAAAAATGAGAAACAGCAAGCTAGGTATAAACTCAGCAGTACCAATAACTTTTAAGAACACAGTGCTTAATGAATAAAGTTAGAAACAGAATGTGATCTTAACACAAGAAAATTTATGTGCATTTAAATTACTCTCACAACATATCCTGGAATATTTTTAAATGGATGTATAAAACACAAAGATATGCATTCAGTACAGTAGAGTATTTGCTTTTGGGAGAATAAATTGAGAACAAAGAGTGGGGTTTTTAAAATAATAAATGAAACAAGAGGAGTGCCTTATACAGAACAATGATGTAGTTTGACAGGTAGTGTAATTATTTTTTCTATATATTTGAGAGAATAATAATAATGAAAATAATAGGATAATAATAAATAATAGTGTCAGTTATTATATTTTTATCAGTAGGGAAAAAATTGCTATCAACTGGAAATTGTAGCAAGTACGGGAATTGTCAATGGGTATTTAAAGTGTGTGTGGACAAAACAAGGATGTCCCCTGTCTCCTCCACTGTTTAACATTGTTTTGGATTTGTTAGTGAATACAATCATACAAGAGAAATCAATTAGAAAAATAAGATTAATGGTAGTAAAATTCTGCTTTCAGATGATATGATTGTAAAGCTAGAAAACAAAAGGGGAACGGTGATAAACCTAACACAATTTAAAACTACTCAGTAACTTAGCAGAATATAAAATTAATATAAAAATAAATAGTCTTTGACTTCTGGTTGCTGACCTGTCATCTTCTAAGCTCAGACTTGATTAAAATTTAGAACTTCTGCTCTGTGAAAAACACTATTAAGAGAATGAAAGGTCAAGCTCAGACTGATAAAAAATACTTGAAAACATACATAATAAAGAACTTGTATCCAAAATAAACAAAGAACTCTTAAAACTAAACAATAAAAACCAAATAATTCACAATTTAAAAAGGGATAACAGATCTGAGTAGAAGTCTCACTAAAGAAGATACATAGATGATGAATAAGTATATGAAAATAAGCTCCTCATCATTTATCATTAGGTAATTGCAAATAAAACAATTGTTAAAACAACAGTAAGATACCATTACACTCCTATTAGAACATCTAAAATCCCCCAAACTGACAATAACTGTTTTTGGCGAGGATGTAGAGCATCCATTGCTCATGGGAGTGCAAACTACTGCAGATACTTTGGAAGGCAGTTTGATAGCTTCCCAAAAGATCTAGCAATCTCTCTTCTAGGTTTTTACCCAGATGAGTTGAAATTTTATGTCCACAGAAAAATCTCCATAAGAATGCTTATAATAACTTTATTCATATAGGCCAAAAACTGAAAGCAAATAAGATTTTCTTCAACTAGTGAATTCATACAATGGAATATTATTTAGTGCTGATCCTAGAAGGACCACATTTTAGTTAAGAATTATGCTATCCTGGGCTTGAAGAGGCATTAAATGTTTTTACTCTTCTCTTCATAGCCGAAATTTGATTGCTCACAACAAACCAGGCCAGGATTTCTGCTTCTATGGCGATAGCATAAACTTAACTGAAGCAGAAGAGGCAGTTAGGGAGACAGGTTTTCCTCTCTACTCACATTCAAGCAGATACAAATGGACGAGTATAACCTCCTGGAATATTACCTAAATTTATTTCAAGCTGAGGCTTAGATGCTTATGCAGTCTGCTTAATCTGACCAGACTAAAAGATACCTTCAGTTAAAACTTTAAGTGGAATAGTTTTTTTTTGTATGATAAAGATGAATAAAGCATATTGTTAGATAGGAATGGAAAAGTTTTTTCAGCACATTTCATGTGTAACACAAATTTTTAATAGAAGTGTAAGTTATTTTGCATGTACCAATAATTGTTTCCCAAACTTGAAACAATAAAGTTATCATGAACATTTTCAGATTCTCAATAACAAAAGTGATCTACTCGCCATTAATTACTTATCCAAGTATAAAGGTGATAAAATGCCATCATATTCAAACTGACAAAGAAAGTCTCTTTTGGAGCTAATGAGGTAGGGGAAGAGGAGAATGAAATAAAATTAACATCTATCTCCCACATAGTTTTGTAGTACAAATTCACAGATTTTTGCACCATATATTATAAAACTAGTTTACATTTATATACTAATAGATATGCATATTATATTAAGCCATTATGTTTATTTATATTACATAAATACTGTTAGATATCCTTTTTTTAACCCATTTTAAGACCTGTTATATATTTATATAATTGACCCATATTACTTATAATTTAAAACTATTAAATAATCTTTCTGACAAGTAGAGTACAGCTTATTCAAGGCAAATTACTAACAATAAGTTAAAATGTGTAAAAATAAAACATTAAAGACAAATCTATTCCTTCAGATATATGTTGACATATATTTATGTCTAACTCAATGGATAATTATGTTTTTTATTCTTTGATGAAATAAAAACAGTTCAATCTCCCAGAGCAACACAGAAGAATCAGATGGAAATTCACTAAATATAACAAATTTTAAAAAAACGTTTATATTTAGTATTAAGAAAAAAGTTAAGGATTTACAGTTTTCAGAAACATTTTATCTCATATTCATATCTGAAAGTGGTTTCCTATTCCTGGATACTGCTTATGCTATGGTATTGGTTCTTTATAAACTACTTCTAAAATCAGTCTAATAACAGTGATTTAAAAATTAGAAGTGCTGGGCTTCCCTGGTGGCGCAGTGGTTGAGAGTCCACCTGGCGATGCAGGGGACACGGGCTCGTGCCCCGGTCCGGGAAGAGCCCACATGCCACGGAGCGGCTGAGCCCGTGAGCCATGGTCGCTGAGCCTGCGCGTCCGGAGCCTTTGCTCCGCAACGGGAGAGGCCACAACAGTGAGAGGCCCACGTACCGCAAAAAAAAAAAAAAAAAAAATTAGAAGTGCTTAGCTTCTCTGCATAAATGTGTTGATGTTTTCATTAGCAATAAAAATCTAAATTTTGTTTAATAACATAAAAATATATTTTCAATATTTTAAACGCTTAACACTTTATATTTAGAAAAAATAACTCTCATTTGTTATTAGTGGAACATATAATCTTTCAGCATGTGTTTTTCTCTTGTTATATGTACATGCTTTAAGGAAATCCCATTTTACAGAATCTATTTTACTTAAGTATAAAATAAAAATGTATTTTAAAATTGTCAAGGTATTTATTTTTAATTTATGCTATTAAAGATTGTTAATTGTTATTAACAATGCACTTTAAAATCCCCAAAACACATATCTGTATTAATAAAAAAGTATAACTAAGTAGATTGAATTATATAGTTTTATATCATATCATGTAGTGATTTTTTTTTTTTAATTGGGGTATAGTTGTTTTACAATGTGTAAGTGTCTACTGTACAGCAAAGTGGAGTTGCCTGTGCTCTACAGCAGGTTCTTATTAGTTATCTATTTTATACATATTAGTGTATACATGTCAATCCCAGTCTCCCAATTCATACCCCCACCCCCTACCCCCGCTTTCCCCCTTTGGTTCTTTTCTTGGAGAAAAATTTTCAGCCTGCCTCAGAAACATCACTGAGATGGAAAGTACCTGTTCTATGATGGGGTTTATCTTCCATCCATGAGTGTTCCAAAGGCACCAAAGGTGCTTGCTACCTCCCAGTCTCTAAGTGCTATTGGTGATTGCATAAAGATATTCAGTTGGATGATGAAGCGCCAAATCCTTATAAGTGAAATGGGATATAAAGCAAAAAGTTGATGCATCCCCAAGGAAGAAGGATATGCTCCTCTTCTTGCCAAGTAAAAGCAAACTGCTTATGGTGACCTATGTATTGGGTTGGCCAAAAAGTTCATTTGGTTAGTGAATCCGTTGTTCAGAAACGTTCTTTGTGAAAATGAAAAATGTGTCTTTGATTTTTACTTAAAACCGAACAAACTTTTTGGCCAACACAGTAAATTGCAATGGAGGAAAAATCATTTACTGGGGTAACAGCTACATTCCAATTACCACAGGCTGTACTGATTTGCTCTACTACAAAACATGAGATTATTTTTTACACACTCTAAGAAGATCCCTGAGTTTGAACATTAGCCATAAAATAAGAATTTGGGGTACTGAGGTATTTACTTACCAATATCCATCCACACTGATTGGTTAATAAAGACCCTTGGTGTAGTATTCTCCACCATATCCTACCAGACTCAGCAAGCTCCTGCAGACAGTAAAAGCCCTCAGGCAGAGGATGAGGTCAAAATAAAAAACCATCAGTGTGTACAAGAAAAATGAAAGTGCAGGTATATGGACAGGACACTCACAGCATCTGCTAAAAATTAAAAAAAAATAAAATAAAATCCTCTATTCCCTCCAGCTACTGCCCTATTTCTATCCTTTTAAAGCAAAACTCCTTTTAATAAATCTTTAATAATTGTATTTCTAGTTTATTTCATCATTTTCCCTCTCTATGCTACCCATTTATTTTCTCAGGCCCACCCCATCACTGAAACAGTTCTTAATCTGCATGGCTGCAGCTTACAGTTCTACCTGTTCTCACTACTCAGGGGTACTTAGCATGTGGAAGATGAAATCTAACTTGTGTTCTACTCACCAAACCATGCACCCCGTAGTGGGTTTTTATCCACCCAGCAGAAACAACGTATTTTTTGTAATTTGTACAAAGGGACAGTATACACGACATGTTTGTTTATCAGTGTCACCAATGATTATCCATCTGTCTTACTTCAGTGACTGATTCTGAGAAATCATCTTGGTCTAGAAGCAGCATTTGTCAGCGGTTGAACACTTTCTCCTACTCTGCTTCTAGTACAACACATCCTCCTAGGTTTTTTTTTAACATCATGTGACCATTGTCCATTTTTGTTGATTTCCTCACCTCTCAGTCCTCCAAACCTTTGCATGTCCAAGCACTCAGACTTTGGGAACTTTTTTCATTTTTTCAACGTACCTTTCTTTGATGATTTCATTAATTCTCATACTTGATGAGTTTTAAATTTATATATAGCGTGGACTGCTCTTTTGGACTCCAGATTCAGCTTGCCTTTGTAATACTTGATTGAACAATATATTCTAGTCAGAAATTTTGCTCCCATGTCTACTTTTTTTTTCCATTTCTGTAAATTACTATTCCATCCTTCCTTGGTCAGGCAAGGCACCTTAGATTCATCTTTGACTTTTCTCTTTTCACCAACCTCCATAGCCAATCCAGGCAAATCCTGTTAATTTCACTTTCAAAATCAATCCTAAGGTTATAGATGGTGTTTAAAGTTATGAAAAACAATGTGAGTGTATGTAGATAGAAGAAGAAAAAATATAATGATGGTATTTATTGAGCTTTACTATGTGCTAGGCATTTTCACATACATTAAACCCTCTTAATTGCCAGATGTACATAATGCCACTTATCTGCATCAAGAGTGTTGTCTCATACCATCACGAGAAACTCAGGTGCCCTAAGTTTCTCTATAGAAGTTGCTATACCTCTCCAATGCATACCAATTTTTCACTCTGTACTCTGGTGCTCTTGACATATAAGGTTTATGTGGTACTCCCACTAAAATGAGAATAATTCTCCTCTCTCACTTCATTTGCTTAGCATTATACCCAAAGAAGTGTTTCCTTATGCCTCTGATAGCAGAATTTTTAGTGAAGCAGCCTTTTCTATTTCTGTTTGCAGCTTCTCTTGCTCAAGAATCAGATATATGGCCATGGATCTGAGTTGCTAGTAATTCAACAAAGGTCACCATGTGACACCTAAACTTTCTTACTTTCATTCATCTAGGATTGCTTCTTTCCAAAGAGATTACCAGTCTTTTAACTGGATAAATCTATGGTAGAATTCCAGACTTATCCAAACGTATGATTACAACAGTGCTTATAGAGAGCCAACTTTTCAACAGGTAGAAATTTGCACAGCTTGAATTTATACTGAGACCCTTTATTCTGATCTAAGCACCTGAATTGTCAACTGTACTAGAAAAGGACTCTCTGGCCTAATTCTGAATTTAAACATAGAATTTGCCTTTTCCCAAATCTCCATGTGTTCCCTTTCGGTCCTTAATTTTCCTGCTGATCACTTGTTATTCCCTTCATGATGCTTGATTTTTTCCCCCTCAGTTGTTAAGCATGTGCACAGATATTATCTGTATCTCAGCTTGAAGTTTAATATTAGTGGTTTTCTTTGCTAGTGTGCCCTTTGATATTGACATGCCACTGCAGGGATGACATTAATGATAAACCCCAATTTATTACTATTTTAAGTCATTTTATTCATTTACTATAGTCTGAAGAGCTAAAAGGCACCTTTAAAAAATGACAACTGGTAATTTATCTTCACTGCAGCCCCTAGGGAGACATATCAGTATCAAAGCTCCAGGGCTCTCTGAGAGAGTGAGCGGCTGTCTCACCACACTACAGAGAAGCCTCCAGGGACACTTTGGCAGTTTGTTGGTTAGCAAGCAATGAAAAAGATGGTACCTGAAGAGAGGAAAAGGTTGACAGGGGAAGAGTTAGTATGTGAAGTAATTTATTAGGTACAAAATGTGAATAACATATTTAGTCAGCATAATGTATACGATAATGTATTTAAAGATGGGTTTAAATCGTATTACACAATTTTTAACTCATCTTTTTATTGATAAAATAAATAACCGAAACTCTTTTGTGTATGTCACAGTGATTTTATATCTTATTTCCTTGATAATTTGCTAATCTTTTCTTAATTTAATCTAAAATATGAATAACATAAGGAAGACTATTATAAATATCTTGATTCTTATTTTTTAAATACTGTCTATTTTCTTATGAGCAATTGCTTAGTTATATATTGATTAAGTACCAAATTAATTGTAATCTTCACTACAATTAATTTCCCTCCATATTTTAGCCTTATTAATGGATCAGATAATTGAGGCTGCATAAGATTCATAAATGCTGGAGGATGATATTTACATTAAGAATTTCCTTTTCTTTCAAGTTTAAGATTTTAGACTTGAGGATCTTTATTAGAAGAAGGTTGTTAATTTGTATTTTATTTTAATGTTTATTGAATAATAAGTAATAATATTTATTTGCTTATTATCTAAAACCATGAGAAATTTCATACTAGAACTGAGAATTGTAAGCCCTCAAAGATATCATAGTCTAATAGAGAAAACAGAAAAATAAAAAGAGAAAGAAAATTCAGCATTATATGTATTATTATGGGTGAAGTACAGGTACTAAATAAGGATATAGTGAAGGTGCCTAATACAGTTTTCAAGTACTAGGGAACATTTTCTTAAGGACTGATACATAATCAGAGGCAGAAAGCTTGACTGGAAATTGTCCAAGGAAAGAGAGAGTAAAATATTTTTTAGAAAGAAGGGATTACATAGACAAAGATCCAGAAGCTAAATTAAATGTAATATATTTGAGAAGTAAGCAAAAATTCAGTATGCCTGGTATGTATAGAATGTGAAGGGAAAATGACAAGATAGGAAACAAGAAAGTTAAGCAAGGGCACCATTTTGAATTAACTTGTGTGTCGTATCAATGGTTTTAATGTTATTCTAGAGAAAACGTAGAACAGTAGACAGATTTTAAGTGTTGAAATGGTCTTATATATATAATTTGTGCTCTAGAAAAATGTCTCCAACATCTGTACAAAGTTTGGCTTGGAAAGGGGCTGACTAGAAGCAGTAAAATCAGATGGGAGACTTTATCAATAATCCAGGCAAGAGTTAATGTTGCCTTGCATGATCTGGCCTCATGTTTTGATATTTGATTACATTTAACATATGAAGCTCTCAACTTTATGAAGAAAAATTTTGTCTCCCCAGGAACTTGAAAGCATTTGAATTTTCTCTCTTGTGAATTTATATAATATTGTTTCTTATATTATGGCATTAATAACATTCCACCTCCTACTATGGTTTCTTGAATTCACTTATACCCTTTTCCCAATATTTGTTGAAATTTGGACCACTGTTATTATTAATTTTTGAACATTCAGTTATATATTGGAGAAATATCTGTAAAAGTACCTATAAATCTTTAACAAATATATTATTATTTTATCAAGTATCTTCAAAATTTATGTTTTATCAGCAATTAGATAAATGAACATTTATGAATGAATTAATGAATAGCATGTATCTAACCCAATCCAAAGTTTGGACATCTCTAGTCTCTTAGGCTTGCCCTATTCATAAACAGGACAAAAATGCGTTGAGGCATTTTAATATGAATATCTCCCCAGATATGTACTGGACAGATAAGCCCAAGAGGCTTGGTGATGTCTATCACCCATAAAGACCACTGACATGTTAGAACTGTATATATAAAGTCCTAAGATTTGATTAAATTGTAATATAGTTTTAACATTTTCAATATAACTATAATCTTCCAGTGATGTTAAGGCCCTGAGTATATCTTTGGATTCTTTCATACCTGTTACCCACACAAAGAGTAACTCACTTTAAATGACCCAAGTTTCTTATACTGAAAATGGTGTAAAATGGATGCTGGGTGCTTTATGGGAAGGATTGGCACACATTCAGTATTTATCACAAGATAGTTTTAAGTTGTAAGTGATTTTAGATGCAGGAATATTCTGAGGGAAATTTGCAGGCCTATAAAAATGATACTGTAGAAAAATGAAACTAGATATATGATAAATTGTTACATAGACTGCTGCTGTGGACCATGCTAGTGTTTACTGTATGAGGATAGTTTATAGTGAGAAAGCTTTATTCTTTATGTTTGGAAATACACAGAACTATAAAAATGTAATGGTTGGTTTAACCTATAAAGAGTTTTCTAATCAGTTTGTTCCTGACAGAAGGTGGAAATTGTACCTTATAAAGATTTATTTTATTTCTCTCCCTTTAATTTTAGAGCTCAGGAATGCTTTGGAGATGTTAGAGAGAACCTGATAAATTTTCATAGCATCATATAGAAGCTGTGTGAATAGAAAACATACCTAAAAATTACTAACTTATTTGCATGTGCTTTTCAGTGTCATTAATTCATTCCACATTCATATCGATAAAGATGGAAATTATAAAAAAACTGAATTTATGGATCGAGGTAGCAATTTGATCTCCATGGCAGCACACAAAATTGATAAAGTAAATGTAACATTTATAGTTTGCTGAATAATTTAGTTGTCTGGTAATTATTAGCATGATTATAAAATGACGTAAACAGCTCTGTGGCTCAAATGTGTGATTATGTACAATGCCAAGCTGGCACTTACTGAACATATTTTGCTGATTTTACAGGCAATTAATAAATACTCACATAGTGCAGCTGTGCTGAAATGTTAAATAATTGAACAGAAATTGTGTTTGTGTTTGTGTGTGTGTGTTTGTGTGATCTAGATGCACTTATGCTGGTACTGACCTAAGTGGTACTGCTCATTAATAGATCAAAATGTAATTTAATCACTTCAGTAGTAAAAACATTTTAAGTGGAAGTCAGCTTTATTTTCTTAATCCAATTTTTAAACTTCATTCTGATTTCTAAGCAGAGCTTATTGTCATGATTATCAGAGTAAAAGTATTCTATATTTTTAAAAAATTACCAAAATATAATCCAAACTAATGTTTCAGATTTTCATCAAAATGGAAATCCTTCTGGCACATTTAGAGATAACAAATGGAAATCTATATAAAATTTCTTTTCAATCCTGTCTCCTGGACAAGTAGGGGCCCAGGGTACTGAGGCTAACAGCGGGTAGAGTATCTCAAAGCCTAGGGTTAGTATGGGAGATGCCATGATGCCTGCTTTATGGCTGCAATTGATGAACCAAGAGAGAAATATTAGAAGTAACATATTTTTGACAAAATCTGGTGTTCACATCAAACCAATTTACTAGTCTAAAAATGGTTAATTAGGGAATCAGAGTAAAATACCTATAAAGTCCATGGGACAGAAAATGGGAAAATTCACTCGAAGCACACATGTGTTTATTTTTTTAACTTTTAAATTTTGTCTTATACTAGAGTATAGTTGGTTTACAATGTTGTGTTAATTTCAGGTGTGCAAAAAGCAAAACACATGTGTTTATGTATACCTACATGCACGCACATATAGTTTAAAACAGAAGGCAGAGATGGGACCTAAGGTAACTTCTGCACAGAACAGTGAATAGATACAGTAATTTTTACTGTTACGGTATCCATGGCAATATCAAGATGGGAGGGAAGTCTGGATGGATGATATTATAGGGGCTGTTTTGTAGAAGTGATAGTGATAGCCCTGGATATAGCTGAATGATTTCAGGGTCCTTAAGTTGACTTATGCCCAAGCATGGGAAATGTAGTGCTGAAGACTATATACTCTCTTCAATTTTCCAAACCACTAATAACAATAATAATGATGATAATAACAACAATAAAAATGATGACAGTTACTTTTAAGCCCCCACTCCCACCTAGGAAACCACCCTCATCTCTTCCACTGTTCACTATCCCTATGGATAGCCACACTAAGCATCAAGTTATTGAATTCATACTCCCAGAAATAATGCTTGACACCTCAACAAACCCCCTCCACCTAATCATAGCCCATCTCTATGTCCCATTTATATTACCCTCTACATATTCTAAATCTTAGAGTTCTCTTCATGTTTGCCCCTTTCACCAAGCTACAATCCTGGCTCAACTGAAATATATAATTGGCCCTTCTCCTGATTAGATTATTTTTAAGAATATTTGGTTCACTCTTTCCTCACTTTTCTTGGGGTAGTGTAATTCTCCATTACTTAGCCTTGGGAGAATGAACTGGAGAGTGAAAGACTTCTTTGGTCAATGCTTGAAATGTGCATATGTAAGAGGTGTGCCCTCTTGTGCTTCTATCATTGCTGTGAGAAAAATATGCCCAGCTAATTCACTGATCCAAGGAGGGTGGGGCAAGCTGGACACACAGCTTTAAAGTAGACGTCTGAAAATTAAAACCATTTTAAATATTTAAATAAAAAAATAGTCATTTTAAATTGACCTGAATTTTACAAGAGCTTCTGAGAAACTCATGGTCTGATCTTAACTTTATCATATATGATAACATTCACAATAATGAAGGATCAAATCATTGTAATGAAACACATATTTGAGAAATATCTCCAGCCATGAGATGACGCATTGGGAGTAGTGGACAGCTAATGCCTGGGGACGTAATACAATGTTGGAAAATGATACAAAATGATAAAAATGCTGCAAAAGAAAATAAACTTTTAGATCAATAATAAAACCTCAAGCAGACAGAAGTATTTTAATGTACTCAAAGGTACATCACACCATGGAATGCCCGTTGTCTTACGGCTTTCTTCACCGAAGTGTGTTTAAAATGATAGTAAATGGATCAATGATTTATTTTATTCTGCTAAAAGACACCTATTCTACAAAGTAATACCGGTACAGTGAAATCACTAATGGCAACAATGTTAATCTTCAGATATCTCCACACAGTGTATGTCTACAGATAGAGCCAGGGTCAAAGAGGAAGAGAGAGATGTTGGCTGCTTGTGATGAGTCTAGCTGACAGTCAAGTTTGTGTGTGGATGTAGTGTCTTTTTAAAGGTTCCAGAAATACTGAAGAATAATTGAGAGGGGTAGATTCCTCCTTAGACTTAGATTCATTCACATATGAGCATACATGTAAACTTGATTCTATATTTTAGGCAAAATCAGAGGATGTTAGGTAAAAGGAGAACATTACATTTACTAAGTCATTGAGTAGAATTAAATGACCATGCCCAGTGTTTTCAATATTGTGTGATCAACAATAGAAATAACGAAGATTTTGTTTACAATAAACTAGGCTCTCACCATATATAAAAACTTGCTTTCATGTTTTTACTACCTCTCTCTCTCAACCTTATCCGTCCTTCCATGCTATCTTACTACTTCTGAATTTTGTCTGAATAATGCTAGAAAATCAGCTAGCTATTTTTTAGAACTATGGTGTCTGGAAAATTGTTACTGTGAGTACGTAAGAAGTATATGCAGTAAAGCCCTATGCTGAAGTGTAAATATGTTTGTGATATTCCTAAAAGCATTTTCCTACCTACTGCTGCTATTTGGTTAGCCATAGTTTCTCTGAGAGCAGTCAGGATTCTAAGTAGTTGACCTGAGGATACACTACAGAATGGCACTATAATCAGTATCATAAAATCAATTCTTGTATACAATATTTAAATAAAAGAATGTAATTAATTAAAATTATTTGAACTTAAAGGAGTCCAACATAGCTTAGCTTGTGGGATCCTCCCGGACCAGGGCATGAACCCACGTCCCCTGCATCAGCAGGCGGACTCTCAACCACTGTGCCACCAGGGAAGCCCCGTAGCTTAGCTTTTGAAAGCTAATCTATTATATGTTCTTTGATAATGGAAACGCTGAAAACTATAGTGTTTCTGTATTTTTGTGAAAGAACAGCAGTCTTAATCTCTCTCTCTCTATATATATAATATAAAATTAAAAAAAACATTAATTTATTAATCCTAAGTGTGTACATATTTTGGACAAATCAAATCTAGATACATAAAAATGTTATATATATTTTGGATAAATGTAAATGAAGGTGGTAATGAGTGAGAAAAACAGTAAGAAGAATGAATAGTAGATAAAAAGAAAAATAAATAATTGGACATAAGGGAAATAGCAGTTCCAAGGTGAACTATTTTTATAGCGACACTAGGTTGTGTACTTCAGGGATTTGGAAGAAATACAGAAACCCAAGGATGATATAGAAGGAGATAGGCAAACATTTATTGGCTCAGGCTCTTTTCAGAGATTCATTATTATTTTTGTTTTACTGATGAATAAAATTAGGCTGCAAGATGTGAAGTAAATTATCAGGTCACAGAGCTCTTATGCGTTGCAATATATTCCTTATAAGGAATATGCTTACACAATGATGAGCTCCAGTTCCTTCTTTGGTCTTTGTACAATCATGTCTACTACTTATACATATGTGTTTTATTTTTGGTTTGTTTTTGCAGGTAATTTTTAAAGAACTATTATATGTATTTTTAGGATACAGACATACTTCTATAGGTATTATTCCTTAAATAGTTATAATACACACACACATACAGACACACGCATATGCTATTGGTTTTATTTTACTGGAGAACCCTGATCAATACATACTCCTTTGTACATCCAATTGTGAATTAAGTTCTTACCCCCAAAAAATCTTTTAAATTTTGGTTATAAGAGGAATAGAGAGATAGAATAGTAGCTTAAGTTGACTATGGCATCAATAGAAGTTTATTTTGTTTTTTTCACTTGTTTTTCTTTACATAGGACCTACTAGACAATATTAACTTAAATATTTTAAGGATGAAGTGATTGAATTACTCAGTTGCTATATGTCCTACATAGAACATATTCCAATATTTTATCACTTAGGAGTGATACCAGAGTCCAGGTGCCCTACTATATAATACAGGGCACAAATGCCTTGGATATAGAATCTATATGTTGTTGAATTGTTAAAGATCAGCAATTTTCTTCTATTTGATAATAAAGATAATAACAACGATCATATTTATAGTTTGTGGATTTGACACCAAAAACAAAGGCAATAAAGCAAAAATAAACAAGTGGAACTATATCAAACTAAAAAGGAAGGCTTTGCAGAGCAAAGGAAACCATCAACAAAATGAAATGATAGCCTATGGAATAGGAGAAAATATTTGCAAATCTTATATATGATAAGGGGTTAATATCCAAAATATATAAAGAACTCATACAACTTAGTAGCAAAAAAACAAACAATCAGATTAAAAAATGAGCAGAGGATCTGAATAGACATTTCTCCAAAGAAGATATACAGATGGACAATAAGCACATGAAAAAGTGCTCAACACCACAATCATCAGGGAAATGCAAATCAAAACCACAATGTGATATCACCTCACACCTGTTAGAATGGCTGTTATCAAAAAGATAATAGATATCAAATGCTGGTAAGAATGTGGAGAAAAAGGAAACCTTGTGCACTGTTGGTGGGAATGTAAATTGGTTCAACCACTATGGAAAACTGTATGGAGGTTCCTCAAAAAATTAAAAATAGAATTACCATATGGCCCAGCAATTCCACTTCTGGGTATTTATCTAAAGAAAACAAAAGTACTAATTTGAAGAGATACACGCACCCCTATATTCACTGCAGCATTGCTTATGATAGCCAAGATATGGAAACAACCTTATTGTCCATTGACAAATGAATGGGTAAAGAAAATGTGTTTTGTGTGTGTGTGCATGAATATTATTTAGCCATAAAAAAGAAGGAGATATTGCCATTTGTGACAACAAGGATGGACCTTTAGGGCATTATGCTGAATGAAATAAGTCAGCCAGAGAAAGACATATACCATATGATCTCACTTATATGTGGAATCTAAAAGAAAAAGAAATAAAACAAGCTCATACATACAGAGAACAGACTGGTGGTTGTCAGAGGTGGGATGGTAGGGAATAAAAAATATTTACAGTTTTTGTGACAGTTCAGTTTTATATTTTATAAAATATAAAATATTTAATATTTAGCATATAATTACAAAAATTCCACTGGGTAAGCAAGTAACATCAATCAGGATATGCTTCCTAATTTTTATATATTTTTTGTAAGTACTTATTTTTCTTTTTTCTTTCTACAATGAAGATGTAAAACAATGGCTTATTTTTCTATATAATAAACTTTATGTGTGTGTATATATAATGCTAACAACCAATTCTTGGAAAATTCTGAAATTTAAAATTTAATAACTAACTTTTTCATTTATTTTAAATTGTGAGGTTCCCAAGCAGTGAACCATAACAAATTCCAGGAGCACTGAGAAATATTTTAAATTTCTTGGGAAATCTAGTAATCTCTGTCAGATATCAACTAGTTTCCATATTAGATGACTATATTCTTTTTGATGATGTTGTATATTTGTGAAAGTGGGTTTTTAGCAGTTGTTGTGATAAGAAGCAAGTATGGGATGAAATCAATGTTGAACGGGGAATGGAGGTTTGAGATTTTATGTAGTGACAAACAGGTGCCATGCTGTTAGGGCACAAACACATATTAGATATTTGGATCTAACTATTTAATAAACAGAATTGTTAGCTATTTATTTTGGTTTAAGGGGGCCATAAAAATTACTGACACCCTACATTACAGAGAACTGAGATATTTGGGAAGGCTCTGAGATAATCAAACCATTGATTCAATAAATACTGTTTGAACCCTATGTGATGGGTGCTGTTCCAAGTTCTGGTAAATAGTGATACATAAAGCAATAATGGTTGCTGGCTCCATGGATTTCACTGTCCAGTGCAGGCTTTTGTCAAGTTGCCAATCTATGACAAGACAGTAAATGTGTATGAGTTATGCTGAGTAGAGTGAATGCTATCTACTATTTATATGCCTTTTTATCACCAATGCATTAACACTCCTAGATTATTTTTTATTACATTTAATCTATGTCAGGGTTGTTCCTGCACAACACTGTAAGATAGATGGAGTCTCAGGCATTCTTTGGCATTCTTTTCTGTGGCCTTCATCCACTCATGGCAGAATTAGTGAAGTCTCTGGACTATTATCAACTTCTGTGGATCACAGAACTCTTCATTTTATCTTTTCTCCTTGGCTTCCACTACCAAAAATTATCCATGTTGCAGCTTTATACCTCCCAATTTCAGTTATCTGTTCTTATCTATTAAAATATCAATTTTCTGTGTAAGTTGAATTTTAATAGAATAATACAAAGAAATGAATGGTGTTATTTTAGTAGAAATATGTGTGTAGAAATATATACATATTGAGTATGAAGTCAGGAGAACTTTATGGGAAATTCTTGGGAAAGTCTTATACTGTACCATACTATTTACTCATCTCATTGAAAAGAGAAATCATCTCTCTTCTTTTATATGTGTGAAGCTATATTTGATTATCATACTTTTTAGCACATATCCGTAGTAAATTCCTATGCATTCAATCTATACCTTACCTATTTTAGTTGCTTTTTATTATTACCTGAAACAGATTCCCTCTCCCTTTTATGCATTTATACCCCCATAACATTCCCTTGTCCAACTATTTCTCCAGGCTAGAACCCTGAAATTTATGCTTTTCTAAGTCATATCTTTAAATCCTTTAAGATCAATATTCCCTGATAAATTTACCCTGTAACAATCACACTGCTTCTCCAGACTCTTACTGTTATTATCTATACCACATATACTTTTGCATATGGATTTAGACTCCAATTCTTTATTCTATAATTTAACATTTTTGTCTCCTCTGCATTACTAACTAGAGATTGTAGACTCCTTTCAAGTAATAGTCACCTCGTTTACTTCTTGGAGTAATTGTTCTGGGATAGAAAAGTGTTTTAGCGTTTTTTCCCTAGAACAAAATTAAACCTGAGCAATCACTTATATGTCTACTCTTTCTTGAAAGATGTAATTCAGTGCAATGGTAAAGGAAAAAGGGATGTGAGGCAGAAAAGGAGGGGAAGTAGAGATAACATGGGACCTTACAGGGTTGGTTATAGCTTCACCAGAAAACAGACCTGGCCATGTGGAAGGTCTTAGAAGAAGCTGCATGAACCTCCTACTTGATGAGCAAGAAATTGATCTGATGGGTTCTTCCTGTGTTCTGTCTCTTGATGGCTTCAGTTTACCCCAAAGGACACCGACTTTGAACTTGCAGTCTGTGTTTCCAGCCCTCTGGGTCACCCTTTGCAAAGCCTAAATCTGTGCCTGGCATTGGGAGAAAACAAAAAGATCTAATGCTCATTTTTAAACGTTTTTAAGGAAAAATCATGCTTAACATTTGAAAAACATATTTTAAAATTTCATATTACCTTATGTAATTCTGTCTTCTCATTTTGGTTAACTTTCTCTGTGTCTATGAACTTGGGTGAGACTGTTAACCTATTCTAGTCTTGAAGGGGTGTCCTTCTATGAGTGTATCCCTAAGCAGTCTGCCTGTGCCCAGTGGGGGAACTGCTAGATCTGAAGTGAGCACAGTCACATTTTCCCTCAAGGTGTGTCTGCAGCTACCACCTTGTGGGGTAGGTAGGGCTGGAGAAGAAGGGGCTAGAGCCAGAATCTGGTGTGGGCTGAGGCTTCTCCTGTGTTCAGTGTCGGTCACTACCCTATAGGGTGCAGTATTGAGGCCCAGAGCAGAAGCCCTGAGTGTTGTTGGTTCTGAGCTGTTTCTATTCCCTCTAAGTGTGCACACTCTCCTTGGCACCTGCAGCCTCTGCACTAGTAGAGAACAGCACCTGAGCAATAGGGGCTAGAGTAGGTGCCCAGTGAGGGCTGGGGTGTGCACTGAGATGATCACAGGTAATGGGCAGAAGCCCAGGCATATTTCATTCTGCTTCCTCCTTGCTGTTACTGGTAGTAAATGTGTTTGTGTTCTTCAGGATCAGAGTCTAGGTTTCTTACAGTCCTTTGATAAGTCCCACTGGTTTTCAAACCAGCTAAGGGGACTTGTCCTCCCAATTTTGGATTCCAGGGCTAGGGTGTCCAATATGTGGCTCAAACCCCTCAATCCCCAGGGAGGATCTCCTCTTCTGTGTCCCCTGCCAGGGGCGTGGGTTACAACCCAATTGGTTTTCCCTTCCTACCTGACTCTGTGTGGATCTTTCTTTATAGCCTTGGCTGTAGAAGGGCCTTTCTTCCAGTCTCCAGGTTGTTTTCAGTGACAATTGTTCCACATGTAGATGTATTTTTGATGTTTTCATGGGTGAGGTGACCTTGGAGTCCTCCTACTCTGCCATCTTGATCTCCCTCCTCTAGTTCTGGGTATATTTTATTTGAGGTTTGTATCATTTTGGGATTAGCCGTGAACATGAAATCCTTTATGTATTTTTGGAATAAAGCTCTAAGAATACATGAGATAAAAAGAGATTGCATTGTAGGTAAAGAAGACATCTGTGTTAGACATGGGGATGAGTTGCCCAGGTCCCCCTTAAGAGTCTGGAAGTGCTGTCAGTACACAGCCTCCATCTGAAAGCTACTTCAGATTTTGCCTCAGCTGCCCTATTTGGGCCTTCCACATCCAATGACTGATGGTCTGTTCTATTTCAGCTCAATTCAGGGCAACTCTGACTCTGCTTCCAGTGGAGTCCACTGAGGCTGCCATAACTCTGCACTGCAACCCCACTTCGCCCACTTCCCAATCCTTCTGTTTTTCTCTTCCTTTCACAGATGTTGATCTCTAATAAATATTTTACATGCCTAACTCGACCTCAGTGTCACTTTTTCCAGAGAACTGAACCTGCAATAACATCCAAAAATTAAACATTGAAATCCCTCTGGTAATTAGAGGTTGGGAATTTTAGGGTAAACCAGAAAAGAAGACAGCCAGGGAAATGGGGGAAATCCAGAAAGATAGTTCCTTATAAGCTAAAAGATGATGGTCATGCAAAAGGTAGGGACATATCACCCGTGTTGCTGATAGAAGTGATGAGGAAGCAGGAGTGATCTCTGGATTTAGTACAGTGATGACTTTCACAAGAGCATTTTCAGTAGGAGAGCAGGGCCAAAGACTGGAAGAATTTACAAGCAGAATGTGAGGAGTTTAGAGAGGTTTTTTTGGTTTGTTTCTGGTTTTTTTTTTTTGCTTTTTTAAAAATTGTTGTTCAGAGGGAACACGAATAATTTTCCATGTTGATTGGAAAGAACCAATGGAGAGAGAAAAAATGAGGTAAAAGTAGGTAAGGCAATCTAGTGCAGAAGTGGAAGTTTGGATTCAATTAGGAAAATAGATTGGTAATCTATAATAGAGGAGGCAAAGCAGAATATGGGTGAGTAGCTGCTCATGTATAGGGAAAGCATTAAAAACAGATAAACATTAAATATAATTCATACAGCATAGCCAAAGGGGAGATATTCAAGGGCTTTTCAACTCCTTTCTTTTATAGCCTCCACCTCCTTCTTTGATGAATTTATGATAGATCATTTCAAAGCCCATTAAAATACCCACTTCTCAGCTCCCTTATTTAAACACTTAGAAGTGTGGCCGTGGTGCTTTTTGTCTCTGATTACTTATTTTTGTTAAAATACATTTTCTGTTCTGCCATCTACCTTATCTACCTTTCTTTCATATCCTCAATTCCTTATTCTATTAACATATCAGCAACTTACGGAGACAGATATAATTTAAAGTATAATTTTGCCCCTCTTCACCCCCAGCTTCCCCTGCTCCTAGACAGCTCTAAAAATATTGATCAATTGCTTTGAATAGTCTTCCTCCACTACTATTTCCTTTTACTACTTGGAAACCTTCCTTACTTCCTTCAAGTATTTGCTTAAGTTTAGTCTTTGATAATGCTTACACTGACCAACCTATTTAATCCTGCACATCTCCCTTGTTTCTCACCCTATTCCCCAATACTTCTTTTCTTTCTTTTACCATGTTATTATATGCTATATATTTTGCTTATTTATTATGTTTACTATGTACTCTTTTTCTCTCCCACCATGAGGTAAGCCCCATAAAGGCAGGGTTTTGTCTATTTTGTTCATTGATGATTCCAAAAAGCCTAAAACAGTACTAGGATAAGAGTAGGTGCTCAATAAAATGAGTTAATAAATACATTTATAATTGTTATGCATTTATAGCAGAATTTCGCTCTTCGGCTTTTCCAAATTTACTCAGGAATATATATAAGCTCATCTTCTTCTGTAATTCAGTAGACACATAATATATGTTTAACATTACTCTAAAGTAAAAACCAATCATCAATAACACTTATTTAATTCAGGAAATGCTTATTGTACAAATAAAGAAATATTTATTGATCAAATGGTGCTATGTGTTCTGTGGCACATTATGGTAACTTACTCCCTGCTTTCAGTTTATAGTTGACTATTAACAAATGACAATAAAAAAACATGTCCTATCTGATGACAGTTTTAATGAATTGGTAGTGACTACTCAGAAACTGTGCTGAACTGAGACATAAGTCAATTAGCTTTGCCCTCTAAGCCTCTGTGAGAGGAGAGTGGCCTCATGAGTGCCATGTGAATACTATCTCTGAACTAGGCTGTAAGGTATATGAAGTTAGATACCACCTTTATTTGGTCCACCATTCTATTCTCAGAAACTAGCATATAAGTAGTGTTTAATAATTATGTTGAATAAATAAATACCACTTATAATGCCATGAATTGGGGTAACAGGATATTACAACAAAACTATTTTTACCTCCTTTTTTTCACTGAGGAGCTGGTATCATAGATATACTAAAGCACAAATTAGACAAATCTCCATCTGCAGAATTTTCAGAGAAAAAGATCAAAACAAAACATGACTCTTTAACCTTCTCACCCATTTCAAGAAGTAGAAATGGGTGAGAGTGGGAAATGAGAGGAAAAGAATATTTCATGAGAGGCCTTTCTCTGAAAAAATATGTACTCTGAAGAGCCATGCTACGTGTTTGTAGAGGGGAGGATATATCTCTTTTGGCAGAATTATCATGAAGGGACTCCTGGGAGAACACTTGGAAAGAGTGAAAAGTTCAGGAAAATGGTGAAAGAGAGATCCCTCAAACTGGACTACCTGTCATTCACTCCACAAAGACTTACATTGCTGGAATCCCTGGTTATTTCATGGCACTTAGACGGCTCCTTATAAAGTTCCAACTGTCTCTATCTCTTAGTGTATTTCTGATTCTTGAAACACTCATAAGCATTTTGTTTCCATAAAGTTAGGATATGCATGATCTCCATGCAGCATCATTTCCTGACTTTTTGAGCAAGGCAATAAATCAACTATCTCATGGCCTCTATATCCCCTAAGTGGAAATCAGATCTCCTATATAAGTAGCTTTAACAAAGGTGAAAGAATGACCTATCTCTGTATGAAAAGATCATTAAGACTTAAAGTATTATTTTAACATTTGAATGTGTAATTGATGAAAATGTGTCTAGATAATTTTGCATTAATTTAGCATTTCAATAATCATAGGCATTATTGTGCCTGTTACTCTTAAGAACACTTATACACAGATAGTGCTCTTCTGTTAGTTTGGTTAATCAGCATTAACAAAGGTGAAGTAGGCATCACTGTCTGAAAGTAAATTGAGCATTAATCATTGGATTTTAGACATTCTAACAAGTTGATCCTCAGCAAGGACTAAGGAGATTACATGCGATAGGATTATGATCTCTGTATCACTTACTCTTAGATGATATGTGATGTAGAAGACTGAACAGCAATATAGTTAGTCCAAAATTTAAATTATTTTTTAACCAAATTTTTAATATAAGATCATTTTCTTATAATATGGTTCTCATCTTAAAGTTAAGGAAAATCTTTATTAATTAAAGCCTTGGCTGTGGGTTTCTGTTAATCAAAGTTTTACTGGATCTTCTTTCTAAATTCACCTTTGATGTTAATTAGAAATTTAATTTTTAATTCTCGTACCTTTGTGACTATAACTTTCCTCCTTAGATATTGATGCACTTTCAATTTTTAAGATATATCATTAAAAGATCATAAGCTGCAAAATATTATTCCTGATGTGGGAAAATCTTAATGAAGGAAGGAAAACTTAAAGTAATATATTATAGTTATTAGTTAATAAATAATTTGATTATAAGCCAATCTTAATAAAATATTCTAATTTTTTGTTAAACTTTTGATACTTAATTCTCTTGTATAATTTATCATATTAATTTTAACTTATCAAAATGTACTCAAATTTTTTTTTTTTTTTTTTTTTCCTTTTGCGGTATGCGGGCCTCTCACTGCTATGGCCTCCCCCGTCGCGGAGCACAGGCTCCGGACGCGCAGGCTCCGGACGCGCAGGCTCAGCGGCCATGGCTCACGGGCCCAGCCGCTCCGCGGCATATGGGATCCTCCCAGACCGGGGCACGAACCCGCATCCCCTGCATCGGCAGGCGGACTCTCAACCACTTGCGCCACCAGGGAGGCCCTCAAATTTTTTTACTAAATGTCTTTTCTGGTGCATCTTTGAAAAGACCCATTTGAACTTCAAACACCAAACTCTAGCCATCAGTTGATTAAAGAGAATAGAGACCATGAAGTAAGTCAAATTATTCTGTCCCTTTATTCTCTGTTCATCCATGTACTCCTTGAGATTTAGTTTTTCATAATTATTCTCTGGAAGGGAAACTACTGATGCACTGTCTTTGTCTAACTGATGGCATATTTTCTACTGTAATAAATAACATATTTGGCCCATTTACTTCTATAGGAAGAATTATATTTTCCAGTGACTTTGGCATAACTTAGTGAATTTCTTAGCTGACCAGAGAAGAAATTGTGTTTAAGGCAAATGCACTGAAATCCCAGGAAGTGCCTCATGTAAGCTACAAAATTGTTCAGAAATCAAGCCACAACATTTTAGTTCTGATTGGCCACTGACTTGCTCTCTGACTTTGAGCATGTATTCAACTTCTCTGAGACTGTCACATCTAACCAATGGGTGTAGCAATTCAATCTACCTATTTGATGGAGTTGCTATAAGCACTTTTAAATTTTATCAGTTTTTAAAATTTGATGTAGGTTTATCTCTGTTAATCATTTAACTGATTTCTATAGTGAAAGCCTTTACCAGAAACCATCCTGGTCAGTTAGTGTCAGGGTAGCTAGACAGCAAAAGAACTTGGCTCTTGGGTTTTTTGTTGTTTTTGTTTGTTTGTTTGTTTGTTTTTTCTAGCAAGAATAGAGAACCAAAAAACTATCAATAAATAAAATGAAGCAAAATTATAGAGATCAACTCTGACAGATTTAAATGTGTAGCTTTTATATTTTTCAGGTATCTGGATTTCACCCCGTATTACAACAGTGAATTTGTCAGCTACTGTGAGCCACAATGAAATTGTGACTCTACTTTTTAGTCAAGAGGTTGATCATCCCTGTAAGAACTAAAAATTTGAGAAATTGAGGGTCAGTATAGCACTCACCACATGAAGAAATAAGATGAAGGTGAAAATATAAGCCAGGTCAAAAAATGAAAGAAGAGGGGGAAATTAGATTTCTACTATTTTCCTAATTCATTTTTAGAAGTTGCACGGGTGTAAAATAGGGGTAGATAGGATCACCTTAAATGTATCTCAGTAAAAAGCACTTAGGAAAACTTGCACAATTTAATAACAAATAGAATAAGAATCATAACATGAATTTTTGCCAGAAGAATTTCGCTCAGAAACTCAGAGATTCTGCATTAGTCAAATTCATGATTTATGCTTAGAGTTCTATGTTATTTCTATAAAAATGACAAATCTTTAACTGTATAACAAAATTTCTCCTGTACAAAGCAAAATATTAATTTGTAATAATGTTCTTTTTTTCTGTGAAGTAAATATAAGAGTCAAAAGCTAGGGTTTTCAAAGAATCCTTAAATTAATAGGGTATAATAAATCTGTCAAAAAAGAAATGATAAAAGATTTAAAAAGAAATAGAAAATTTCAATAGAAAATGTCTTCTTAACAATAACAATCAAACTAATTATCAAGTTAACCAATACCTACAATTTTATCAAATTTCTTAAAAGAAAAATGTTATGCCTTTGACATCATCATGGAAATAAGTTTGGGAAGCAATAGTCATTTTAGAAACCAAAATGCAATATTATTATTTTTTTAAATTTAAGTATAGTTGATTTACAATATTGTGTTAGTTTTAGGTGTACAGGAAAGTGATTCATATATATGTATTCTTTTTCAGATTCTTTTCCATTATAGGTTATTACAAGATATTAAATATAATTCCCTGTGCTATACAGTAGGACCTTGTTGTTTATCTGTTTTATGTATAGTAGTATGTATCTGTTAAACTCAAACTCCTAATCTACCCCTTCCTTCCCCATCTTTTCCCTTCTAGTAACCATAAGTTTGTTTTCTATGTCTGTGAGTCTATTTCAGTTTTATAAATAAGTTCATTTGTATCATTTTTTTTAGATTCCACATAAAACTGATATATTTGTCTTTCTCTGTCTGACCTACTTCACTCAGTAGGATAATCTCTAAGTCCATCCATGTTGCTGCAAATGGCATTATTTCATTCTTTTTTTATGGCTGAGTAATATTCTATTGTGTGTATGTGTGTGCGTTTGTATACGTGAGTGTGTGTGTGTGTGTGTGTGTGTATTACATCTTCTTTATCTGTTTAGCTTCCTTCCATGTCTTGGCTATTATAAATAGTGCTTCTGTGAACATTGGGGTGCATGTATCTTTTCAAATCAGATTTTTTTCTATTTCAGATATATGTCCACGAGTGGGATTGCTGGATCATATGGTAACGCTATTTTTTTTTTTTTTTTTTGCGGTACGCGGGCCTCTCATTATTGTGGCCTCTCCCTGTTGTGGCCTCTCCCGTTGTGGAGCACAGGCTCCGGATGCGCAGGCTCAGCGGCCATGGCTCACGGGCCCAGCTGCTCTGCGGCATGTGGGATCTTCCCAGACCGGGGCATGAACCCGTGTCCCCTGCACTGGCAGGTGGACTTTCAACCACTGCGCCACCAGGGAAGCCCGGTAACTCTATTTTTAGTTTTTTAAGGAACCTGGGAGGTTCCTTAAAGGAATATTTTTTAAGGAATAGGGAGGTTTTTTAAGGAACCTCCCTATTGCTTTCCATAGTGGCTGCACCAATTTACATTACATCCACCAACAGCACAAGAGGATTACCTTTTTTCCATATCCTCTCCAACATTTATTATTTGTAGACTTTAATGACACCCATTCTGACAGGTGTGAGGTGATACCTCACTGTAGTTTTGATTTGCATTTCTTTTTTTTTTAATACAACTTTTTTGGAGTATAATTGCTTCACAATGCTGGGTTAGTTTCTGTTGTACAAGGTGAATCAGCCATATGCATACATATATCCTCATATCCCCTTCTTCTTGAGCCTCCCTCCCACCCTCCCTATCCTGCCCCTGTAGGTTGTTGCAAAGCACCAAGCTGATCTCCCTGTGCTATGCTGCTGCTTCCTACTAGCTATTTTACATTTGGTAGTTTATATATGTCATTGTTATTCTCTCACTTCGTCCCAGCTTACCGTTCCCCCTCCATGTGTCCTCAAGTCCATTCTCTACATCTGCGTCTTTATTCCTGTCCTGCCCCTGGGTTCTTCAGAACTTTTATTTTTTTTTTTAGATCCCATATATATGTGTTAGCATACAGTATTTGTTTTTCTCTTTCTGACTTACTTCACTCTGTATGACAGACTCTAGGTCCATCCACTTCACTACAAATAACTCAATTTCATTTCTTTTTATGGCTGAGTAATATTCCACTGTATATATGTGCCACATCTTCTTTATCCATTCATCTGTCAGTGGACACTTAGGTTGCTTCCATGTCCTGGCTATTGTAAATAGTGCTGCAGTGAACATTGTGGTACATGACTCCTTTTGAATTATGGTTTTCTTAGGGTATATGGCCAGTAGTGGGATTGCTGAGTCGTATGGTAGTTCTATTTTTAGTTTTTTAAGGATCCTCCATACTGTTCTCCATAGTGGTTGTATCAATTTACATTCCCACCAACAGTGTAGGAGGGTTCCCTTTTCACCACACCCTTTCCAGCATTTATTGTTTCTAGATTTTTTGATAAAGGCCATTCTGACCAGTGAGCATCTTTTTATATGACTGTTGGCCATCTGTATGCCTCCTTGGTAGAAATGTCTATTTAGGTCTTCTGCCCATTTTTTGATTGGATTGTTTGTTTTCTGATATTGAACTGTATGTACTGTTTGTATATTTTGGAAATTAATCCCTTGTCAGTCACATCACTTGCAAATATTTTCTCCTATTTTGTAGGTTCTCTTCTCATTTTGTTTATGGTTTCCTTTGTTGTGCAAAAGCTTTTAAATTTGATTAGGTCCCATTTGCTTATTTTTACTTTTATTTCCATTACTTTAGGAGACTGATCCAAAACAATATTCTTTAAATTTATGTCAAAGAGTATTCTGCCTATGTTTTCCTCTATGGGTTTTATAGTGTCTGGTCTTAAATTTAGGCCTTTAATCCATTTTGAGTTTATCTTTGTATATGGTGTTAGAGAATATTCTAATTTCATTCTTTTATATGGAGCTGTCTAGTTTTCCCAGCAGTACTTTTGAAAAACTGTCTTTTCTCCATTGTATATTCTTGCCTCCTTTGTAATAGATTAATTGACCATAAGTTCGTGGGTTTATTTCTGGGCTTTGTATCCTTTTCCATTGATCAATGTGTCTGTTTTTGTGCCAGTACCATACTGTTTTGATCACTGTAGCTTTGTAGTATAGTCCGAAGTCAGGCAGCCTGATTACTCCAGCTCCATTCTTCTTTCTCAGGATTGTTTTGGCTATTCAGGGTCTTTCATGTTTCCATACAAATTGTAAAATTACTTGTTCTAGTTCTGTTGAAAATGCCATTGGTAATTTGATAGGTATTGCATTGAATCTGTAGATTGCCTTGGGTAGTATGGTCATTTTAACAATATTGATTCTTCCAATTCAAGAACATGGTATATATTTCCATCTGTTTATGTAATCTTCAGTTTCTTTCCTCAGCATCTTATAGTTTCTGGAGTACAGGTCTTTTGCCTCCTTAGGTAGTACAGGTCTTTTGCCTCCTAGGTATTTTATTCTTTTTGATGTGATGGTAAATAGGATTGTTTCCTTAATTTCTCTTTCTGATATTTCATTGCTAGTGTATAGGAATGCAGCATATTTCTCTATGTTAATTTTGTATCCTGCAACTTTACCAAATTAATTGATGAGATCTAGTAGTTGTCTTGTGGTGTCTTTAGGATTTTCTATGTATAGTATCGTATCATTTAACAGTGACAGTTTTACTTCTTCCTTTTCAATTTGGATTCTTTTTATTTCTTTTTTTTCTCTGATTGCTGTGGGTAGGACTTCCAAAGCTATGTTGAATAAAAGTGGTGAAGGTGGACATCCTTGTCCTAATCTTAGAGGGAATGCTTTCAGCTTTTCACTGTTGAGTATGATGTTAGCTGTGGGTTTTTCATAATATGGCTTTATTATGTTGAAGTATGTTTCCTTTATGCCCACATTCTTTTTTTTTTGTTTTTTTGTTTTGTTTTGTTTTGTTTTTTTTGGTACGCGGGCCTCTCACTGTTGTGGCCTCTCCCGTTGCGGAGCACAGGCTCGGGACGCGCAGGGTCAGCAGCCATGGCTGACGGGCCCAGCCGCTCCGCGGCATGTGGGATCTTCCCGGCCCGGGGCACAAACCCGTGTCCCCTGCATTGGCAGGCGGACTCTCAACCACTGCGCCACCAGGGAAGCCCTATGCCCACATTCTTGAGAGAATCATAATTAGATTCTTAATATTCATAAAATTCATAATTTATCATAATTTCTTAAAATTCTTAAAATTCATAATTTATCACCATTGGATGTTGAATTTTATCAAAAGCTTTTTCTGCACCTATTGAGCTGATCATATGTTTATTTATTCTTCAAGTTGTTAATGTGGTGTATTCCATTGATTAATTTGAAAATATTGAAAAACTCATCCCTGGGATAAATCTGTCTTGATCATGGTGTATGGTCCTTTTAATGTATTATTTCATTCATTTTGCTAATATTTTGTTGAGAATTTTTGTGTATAGATTCATCAGTGATGTCAGCCTGTAATCTTCCAGGCCAATTTCACCAATACAAATACCTAAAATTTCAACAAGTTTCTTAAAAGAAAAATATTATGCCTTTGATATCACTGTGCACATAGCTTCAGGAAGCAGTAGTCATTTCAAAAACAAAAATGCAATGTTGAGATTTCAATTCCACTATTTAAAAAATGCATACCCTACATATACATGTATACATATGTATCTATACATATATATAGTGAAAAAATGAATAGGAAGAAAGATTACTCTTAAATTAAATAATCTGACTACTGAGAAAAATCTGAAAT
This sequence comes from Mesoplodon densirostris, assembly GCF_025265405.1. Taxonomy (NCBI): domain Eukaryota; kingdom Metazoa; phylum Chordata; class Mammalia; order Artiodactyla; family Ziphiidae; genus Mesoplodon; species Mesoplodon densirostris. Next base: position 42,243,982 of record NC_082668.1, read on the forward strand.
CAGATTCAAATATTAACTTTAAAGTCACATACAGTGAATCAATATATTTTTCAAGTTGTCACTCAACCAATATTTGAAAATTTTTAATGATTTTTTATTCAAGACTACTCATTTTATCTTGAATTGAGTCTGAATGTTAGTAAGCCAAATTGGTTAATTTTTTTTTCAATCTGAAAAATGTGAATGTACTCAAATAGCCTAATAACAATTCATTGGTAACTGAGTGAATCCATATAAATACTTCAACACATAAGTAGTGTTTAAACATTAGTTATTGTGAGAAATGATCTAGGTCATAGGGGATCAAGGAGAAGAACATGAATTTTCAATTTTATATGATTCACAGATTATTAACTGTCACTTTAAAAGCACTCCAGGTTTTGAGCAAAACAACATTTAGCACCACCGCAGTGCCAGTTCCAGCTGTATCTGCATTCTAGACAGATTGGGGGTGTGTCAACAGTGCTTAATGTTCAGCTGTTCACCATAGCCCCACTGCCAACATGAAGGTTCGTCAGCTACACACAGCATCTCTGCACCATTTGCTAATATACATGGGCAATAAGTAATACAATGTTTGTATCTAAAGCTAGAAAAAATGTAAAAATATTTTTACTCTCTTGAATGAAGTTTATATGACCTGCGTTTGATCTTATCATCAAAATTTTAGTTCAAGAACTAAAAAGGCTGTATCTCCATGTAAGCATAATGAAATTGTTCACTATGCTTGCTTCATTTCTTTTACACAGGAATTAACACTTACTATTTTTTGTCCTTTCTGTTTTATAAACTAGGTTGATTCAACAATTGATGAATTACTCTTATTCAGGAAAAAAAAGTGGAATGTGGATAACTTTAGGTTTAATTCTGTCCTTTTTTCCCATTACTTTGTTTTCCTTCTAAGCTAATTAACTTTAATCCTTATTTTATATAACAATATCTTCAGTAGACAAAACTTGAAATAACAATATATCCTAAACATCTGCTAGGGAATCTATTGTAGCTTGGGAACTGGGCAGTATATAGGAGTATTTGTCTCATTCTTGAAAATGACTCCATAGAACAGTACCTGCACCCCTACCACCCTTTCCCAGCAAATTGTTATAACCTCAGTTTCAGTTTTCTAGAAGATATCGTCCCTAATGACAAACTGTTTCCTGCATACAGTTTCAATAAAAACATTGTTGTACCAAGTTTTAATGTCCTGGTAGAAAGCTGCTCACTTTTGGCTTTCAAGCAACGCTTTAAAAAAGATTTAAGTCAGCCAACGTATGTAATTTTATTTTACTGTTTCCATCTCTTCCATAACATACCTATTAGAATTTTGCAGGCTAGTATAAGGTTGTGTCCAGTTGAACTCAGACAATAAAGGAATAAAAATGAGCTATTATTTAATATCCCTAATAAATATATATGTGGAAAAATGACCTTCGATATACAGCTCTTTATAAGCTGTAAGAAATCATTTTCTATTATTACATTAACATTCAAAGAATATTCCATGCCACCAAAAATAATTATTCCAGTGGATATTCATGAAATTATTTAAACAGAGAGAGCCAATTAAGTGTGCAGTTAAATATGGAGCTTATGTCCCATATTTAGAAAATAAAATATATCAAAATTTTATTTATTTCATAGATAAAGACAAGAGATAGCGAAGAGTGACCTAGTAATTTTGATAAATTTTCTCAACTCGGGAATATTTCAAGTTGTGATTTAACTCACTGAATCATGAAATGACTCATAGTTAAGTTACTGAAGTTTTGTTGATTAATGTGCTTCTATTTGTATGGTAAAATGAAAAATTAATAGGGAGAGACAGGTTGTTATATGAGCTAAGCAAATCTAATCCAGTCCTGAACGTTAGATGAAAAGATAGAATTAATCAAATAACAAATTATTTTACAAAAGAATCGTATGTGTCTTTCTTATAAGCCAACAAACAATTTTTACATAACTGAAAAAAGTACTGTTTCACTAGTTGTTTACAAAGGCCAACTTGGATTTGCTATCATGGCAAAAAATCTTCAAGGTTATTTTCTACCAGTCTACGACCCACTGGTTTCTGTTCTATCTGAGGTTTCATGGTTGTGACTGACATGTAATTGAGTGTTTGACTATCAGTTCACATACTGGGTTTGGTGATGTGTGCGTGATGTTTTCAGTATACTTCAGATAAAGCGTTATTTTCCTGTGCTCAGATTCATTGTTTTTAGAGTAGAACAACTGTGGTGGGGATAGTCAGGGCATCTGTGGGTTTTAAAAAATGTCATTGGAAACTAAATTACATGGAAACATTAGTTCCTGTGAAAGTTTATATGTTTCTTAGAGTCTCTGTACACAGCTATGATTTTCTCTTCTTATCCCTTGTGGGTCATCTTTTATTTTATTTTTATCTATGCTACTGCTACTTGTGATATTTCAGAGAAATGCTTTTGAATTTTGGAGTAAAGATTATTGGTATAGCTTGATGAAAATGAAATATTAAATCATACTTTTCAAACCTTTGCTGTAAACCAAGAGAAAGGCAGTGTTTGCTATTACAACTCAGATATTAGAAGATATTTATACTATTTATTCTGCCTCCTATGTGCATGTATGTGTGTGTGTGTGTGTGTGTGTGTGTGTGTGCATGTGTTTGGGCACTGTAAGCTCACATATTCAGGGCTTCTCTTGCTCAGTCATTAAAAAGAATATATTCTATTTCTGTTTGATTGGTGAAATGTCAAAAAGAATCAGACAAAACTATTTTTCCTTCTTTCAAAATACCCAACAATTACATTTTTAAGTATGGAAACTTCCAATATATTATAGACATTTCTGATCTTAATGAAGGACTGAGTGTCCTATTTCATATATGCATTCTCTTTGATCCATCTTTTCATATTTATTTATTTATTTTTAACATCTTTATTGGAGTATAGTTGCTTTACAATGGTGTGTTAGTTTCTGATTTATAACAAAGTGAATCAGTTATACATATACATATGTTCCCATATCTCTTCCCTCTTGCATCTCCCTCCCTCCCACCCTCCATATCCCACCCATCTAGGTGGTTACAAAGCACTGAGCTGATCTCCCTGTGTTATGCAGCTCCTTCCCACTAGCTATCTATTTTATGTTTGGTAGGGTATATATGTCCATGCCACTCTCTCACTTTGTCGCAGCTTACCCTTCCCCCTCTCCATATCCTCAAATCCATTCTCTAGAAGGTCTGGGTCTTTATTCCCATCTTGCGCCTAAGATCTTCATGACCATTTTTTTCCCTTAGATTCCATATATATGTGTTAGCATACAGTATTTGTTCTTCTCTTTCTGACTTACTTCACTCTGTATGACAAACTCTAGGCCCATCCACTTCACTACAAATAACTCAATTTCATTTATTTTTATGGCTGAGTAATATTCCATTGTATATATATGCGACATCTTCTTTATCCATTCATCTGTTGATGGACACTTAGGTTGCTTCCATGTCCTGGCTATTGTAAATAGAGCAGCAATGAACATTTTGATACATGTCTCTTTTTGAATTATGGTTTTCTCAGGGTATATGCCCAGTAGTGGAATTGCTGGGTCGTATGGTAGTTCTATTTTTAGTTTTTGAAGGAACCTCCATACTGTTCTCCATAGTGGCTGTATCAATTTACATTCCCACCAACAGTGCAAGAGGGTTCCATTTTCTCCACACCCTATCCAGCATTTATTGTTTCTAGATTTTTTGATGATGGCCATTCTGACCGGTGTGAGATGATATCTCATTGTAGTTTGATTTGCATTTCTCTAATGATTAATGATGTTAAGCATTCTTTCATGTGTTTGTTGGCCATCTGTATATCTTCTTTGGAGAAGTGTCTATTTAGATCTTCGCCCATTTTTGGATTGGGTTGTTTGTTTTTTTGCTATTGAGCTGCATGAGCTGCTTGTAAATTTTGGAGATTAATTTTGTCAGTTGCTTCATTTGCAAATATTTTCTCCCATTCTGAGGGTTTTCTTTTCATCTTGTTTATGGTTTCCTTTGCTGTGGAAAAGCTTTTAAGTTTCATTAGGTCCCGTATGTTTATTTTTGTTTCTATTTCCATTTCTCTAGGAGGTGGGTCAAAAAGGATCTTGCTGTGATTTATGTCATAGAGTGTTCTGCCTATGTTTTCCTCTAAGAGTTTGATAGTATCTGGCCTTACATTTAAGTCTTTAATCCCTTTTGAGTTCATTTTTGTGTATTGTGTTAGGAAGTGTTCTAATTTCATACTTTTACATGTAGCTGTCCGGTTTTCCAGCACCACTTATTGAAGAGGCTGTTTTCTCTCCACTGTATATTCTTGCCTTCTTTATCAAAGATAATGTGACCATATGTGCATTGGTTTATCTCTGGGCTTTCTATCATGTTCCTTTGATCTGTATTTCTGTTTTTGTGCCAGTACCATACTGTCTTGATTACTGTAGCTTTCTATTATACTCTAAACTCAGGGAGCCTGATTCCTCCAGCTCCGTTTTTCTTTCTCAAGATTGCTTTGGCTATTCAGGGCCTTTTGTGTTTCCATACAAATTGTGAAATTTTTTGTTTTAATTCTGTGAAAAATGCCAGTGGCCGTTTGATAGGGATTGCATTGAATCTGTAGATTGTGTGGGTAGTACAGTCATTTTCACAATGTTGATTCATTCAATCCAAGAACATGGTATATCTCTCCATCTGTTTGTATCATCTTTAATTTATTTCATCAGTGTCTTATAATTTTCTGCATACAGGTCTTTTGTCTCCTTAGGTAGATTTATTCCTAGGTATTTTGTTCTTTTTGTTGCCATGGTAAATGGGAGTGTTTCCCTAATTTCTCTTTCAGATTTTCCATCATTAGTGTAGAGCAATGCTAGAGACTTCTGTGCATTAACTATGTATCCTGCTACTTTACCAAATTCATTGATTAGCTCTAGTTTTCTGGTAGCATCTTTAGGATTTTCTATGTATAGTATCATGTCATCTGCAAACAGTGACAGCTTTACTTTTTCTTTTCCAATTTGGATTCCTTTTATTTCTTTTTTGTCCCTGATTGCTGTGGCTAAAACTTCCAAAACTATATTGAATAATAGTGGTGAGAGTGGGCAACGTTGTCTTGTTCCTGATCTTAGTGTAAATGGTTTCAGTTTTTCACCATTGAAGATAATGTTGGCTGTGGTTTTGTCATATATGGCCTTTATTATGTTGAGGTATAGTTCCCCCTATGACTACATTCTGGAGGGTTTTTATCATAAATGGGTGTTGAATTTTCTTGAAAGCTTTTTCTGCATCTATTGAGATGATCACATGGTTTTTCTTCTTCAGTTTGTTAATATGGTGTATCACATTCATTGATTTGCATATATTGAAGAATCCTTGGATTCCTGGGATAAACTCCTACTTGATCATGGTGTATGATCCTTTTAATGTGTTGTTGGATTCTGTTTGCTAGTATTTTGTTGAGGATTTTTGCATCTATGCTCATCAGTGATATTGACCTGTAGTTTTCCTTCTTTGTGACATCTTTGTCTGATTTTGGTGTCAGGGTGATGGTGGCCTCGTAGAATGAGTTTGGGAGTTTTCCTCCCTCTGCTATATTCTGGAAGAGTTTGAGAAGGATATGTGTTAGCTCTTCTCTAAATGTTTGATATAATTCTCCTGTGAAGCCATCTGGTGTTGGGCTGTTGTTTGTTGGAAGATTTTTAATCACAGTTTCAATTTCAGTGCTTGTGATAGGTCTGTTCATATTTTCTATTTCTTCCTGGTTCATTATCAGAACATTGTGCATTTCTAAGAATTTGTCCATTTCTTCCAGATTGTCCAATTTATTGGCATAGTGTTGCTTGTAGTAATCTCTCGTGATCCTTTGTATTTCTGCACTGTCAGTTGTTACTTCTCCTTTTCATTTCTAATTCTGTTGATTTGAGTCTTCTCCATTTTTTTTCTTGATGAGTCTGGCTAATGGTTTTTAATTATGTTTATCTTATCAAAGAACCAGCTTTTAGTTTTATTGATCTTTGCTATCATTTCCTTCATTTCTTGTTCATTTATTTCTGATCTGATCTTTATGATTTCTTTCCTTCTGCTAACTTTGGGGTTTTTTTTGTTGTTGTTCTTCTTTCACTAATTGCTTTAGGTGTAAGGTTAGGTTGTTTACTTGAGATGTTTCTTGTTTCCTAAGGTAGGATTGTATTGCTATAAAATTCCCTCTTAGAACTGCTTTTGCTGCATCCCATACGTTTTGGGTCATCATGTTTTCATTGTCAATTGTTTCTAGGTATTTTTTGATTTCCTCTTTGATTTCTTCAATAATCTCTTGGTTATTAAGTAGTGTATTGTTTGGCCTCCATGTGTTTGAATTTTTTACAGATTTTTTATTGTAATTGATATCTAGTCTCATAGCATTGTGATCAGTATATATACTTGATACGATTTCAGTTTTCTTACATTTACCAAGGCTTAATTTGTGGCCCAAATATGATCTATCCTGTAGAATGTTCCATGAGCACTTGAGAAGAAAGTGTACTCTGTTTTTTTTTTTTGGATGGAATGTAGTATAAATATCAATTAAGTCCACCTTGTTTAATATATCATTTAAAGCTTGTGTTTCCTTATTTATTTTCATTTGTATGATTTGTCCATTCATGAAAGTGGGGTGTTAAGTCCCCTACTATGATTGTGTTACTGTCGATTTCCCCTTTTATGGCTGTTAATATTTGCCTTATGTATTGAGGGTCTCCTATGTTGGGTGCATAAATATTTACAATTGTTATGTCTTCTTGGATCGATCCCTTGATCATTATGTAGTGTCCTTCTTTGTCTCTTGTAATAGTCTTTATTTTAAAGTCTCTTTTGTCTGTTATGAGAATTTCTACTCCAGCTTTCTTTTGATTTCCATTTGCATTGGATACCTTTTTCCATGCCCTCATTTTCAGTCTGAATGTGTCACTAAGTCTGAAGTGGGTCTCTTGCAGACAGCATATATATGGGTCTTTTTTTTATATCCATTCAGCCAGTCTATGTCTTTTGGTTGGAGCATTTAATCCATTTACATTTAAGGTAATTATTGATATGTATGTCCCTATTCCCATTTTATTAATTGTTCTTGGTTTGTTATTGTAGGTCTTTTCCTTCTTTTGTGTTTCTTGCCTAGAGAAGTTCCTTTAGCATTTGTTGTAAAGCTGGTTTGGTGGTGCTGAATTCTCTTAACTTTTGCTTGTCTGTAAAGATTTTAAGTTCTCCATCAAATCTGAATGAGATCCTTGCTGGGTAGAGTAATCTTCATTGTAGGATTTTCTCCTTCACCACTTTAGATATGTCCTGCCACTTCCTTCTGGCTTGCAGAGTTTCTGCTGAAAGATCAGTTGTTAACCTTATGGGTATTCCCTTGTGTGTTATTTCTTGTTTTTTCTTTGCTTCTTTTAATATTTTTTCTTTGTATTTAATTTTTGACAGTTTGATTAATATATGTCTTGGCATGTTTCTCCTAGGATTTATCCTGTATCGGACTCTCTGTGCTTACTGGACTTGATTAACTATTTCCTTTCCCATATTAGGCAAGTTTTCAACTATAATCTCTTCAAATATTTTCTCAGTCCCTTTCTTTTTCTCTTCTTCTTCTGCGACCCCTATAATTCAAATGTTGGTGCATGTAATGTTGTCCCAGAGGTCTCTGAGACTGTCCTCAGTTCTTTTCATTCTTTTTTCTTTATTCTGCTCTGCAGTAATTATTTCCATTATTTTATCTTCCAGGTCAGTTATCCGTTCTTCTGCCTCAGTTATTCTGCTCTTGATCCCTTCTAGAGAATGTTTAATTTCATTTATTGTGTTGGTCATCACTGTTTGTTTGCACTTTCGTTCTTCTAGGTCCTTGTTAAATGTTTCTTTTATTTTCTCTATTCTATTTCTAAGGTATTGAATCATCTTTACTATCATTATTCTGAATTCTTTTTCAGGTAGACTGCCTATTTCCTATTCATTTGTTAGGTCTGGTGGGTGTTTGCCTTTCTCCTTCATCTGCCGTGTATTTCTCTGTCTTCTCATTTTGCTTAACTTACTGTGTTTGGGGTCTCCTTTTCTCAGGCTGCAGGTTCATAGTTCCCATTGTTTTTCGTGTCTGTCCCTAGTGGCTAAGGTTGGTTCAGTGGGTTGTGTAGGTTTCCTGGTGGAGGGGACTAGTGCCTGTGTTCTGGTGGATGTGGCTGGGTCTTGTCTTTCTAGTGGGCAGGTCCACGTCTGGTGGTGTGTTTTTGGGTGTCTGTGGCCTTATTATGATTTTATGCAGCCTCTCTGCTAATGGATGGGGTTGTGTTCCTGTCTTGCTAGTTGTTTGGCATAAGGTGTCCTGTACTGTAGCTTCCTCGTCGTTGAGTGAAGCTGGGACTTGTCATTGAGTTGGAGATCTCTGGGAGATTTTCGCCTTTTGATATTACATGGAGCTGGGAGGTCTCTTGTGTACCAGTGTCCTGAAGTTGGCTCTCCCATCTCAGAGGCACATCCCTGATGCCTGGATGGAGCACTAAGAGCCTTTCGTGATCACGGCTCAGAATAAAAGGGAGAAAAAATAGAAAGAAAGAAAGAAAGAAAGAAGATAAAGTACAATAAAATAAAGTTATTAAAATAAAAAATTATTATTAAGGAATAATTTTTAAAAAGAAAAAAAAAAAAACAAAGACAGAACCCTAGGAAAAATTGTAAAAGCCAAGCTCTACAGACAGAATCACACACAGAAACATACACATACACACTCACAAAAAGAGAAAAAGGGGACAAAATATATATATATCTTTGCTGCCAAAGTCCACCCCTTCAATTTTGGATGATTCACTGTGTATTCAGATATTCCACAGATGCAGGGTACATCAAGTTGATTGTGGAGATTTACATTCTACTCCTGAGGTTGCTGGGAGAAATTTCCCTTTCTCTTCTTTGTTCGCACAGCTCTCGGTGTTCAGCTTTGGATTTGGACCCACCTCTTCGTGTAGTTCACCTGAGGGCGTCTTTTCTTTGCTCAGACACGATGGGGTAAAGGAGCAGCTGATTAGGAGGCTCTGGCTTACTCAGGCCGGGGGGAGGGAGGGGTATGGTTGCTGGGCAAGCCTGGGCAGCAGAGGGCAGCATGAATTTGCAACAGCCTGAAGCGCACCATGCCTTCTCCAGGGGAAGTTGTCCCTGGATCATGGGATCCTGGCAGTGGTGGGCTGCACAGGCTCCTGGGAGGGGAGGTGTGGATAGTGACCTGTGCTTGCACACAGGCTTCTTGGTGGCTGCAGCAGCAGCCTTAGCATCCCATGCCCTTCTCTGGTAACCCATCCTTTTAGAAGAAATTGCATAAATAAGAAAGGTAGCAATTGGATTGTTTTTATGTTGCGATGTGCTGTGCTTTATTAGTCTTGAATTTTGTTGTTGAAGTCCCATTGCACTTTTATGTTTTCCTAGGTTAGGTCATTGTTTTAGAGAGCAAAATAAATCTATAAAGCTGGAGTTCATTCAAATCAGTGCTCTAGTATTGCTTTCTTTTACTTTTTCTCAGCAATTTTCTCCTTTTTTAATATATGGTACATATTTTGCCTTGGTTTGAAACTATTTGTGAAGGTATGCTTCTTCTTCTCCCATCAGATGGTAGGATAAAAATGACTATTATTCCATTTTCTTGTGAAAATTACCTGCCATTTAGTTCACATTCTCTATGTGTTACCTTCTTTGCTTGTGGTTGATGACTAAAAAAAGGCAAAGTCCCTTTTTTCCCCTGTTCCCTATTTCTGTCAACACAAGTAAACCACTACAGTATAACATCTCAGATTTCTCTTTCTACTCTCCATTGTTCAAATTCTTCGAAGTTATGCATTCCTTTTTATGTGTAGTGGTTTTCCTGCTACCCACAGTTTCATGTTAATAGTGTGTTGATTCCTCTTTGTTGGAACTCATAGTCCTGTAACCTGAAGCCACTGTAGCTACTGAATTCATTGTATTATCTGAATGATGTGGGCAATGGTAACCTACTACTGTGGCATTTTTTTTTTCTTAATACATCTCCCTTTCAGATTGAGTGCCTCTTTCTTTGAACATGGTTTCTATCTACTTGAAGACAAAGATCATATCTTATTTTTCTTTAAATGTCTCACACTGCTTAAGCACAAAATATGCCGCCCTTAAATCATTTTTGTATAAATGATTGATTAGAACAAAACAGTGTGAATGGTGAAGGGTCTTTTTATATTTCCTCAGGTCTTCTCTTCACTGTGGATGCTCAAGAGTCATTCAGATAATCACTACAGTTTTGAAAGTATTAAGTGAAGAGATAAATATATTTGTACATCAGGACTCTTCACCACTTACTATTCTGGAATACATTTTTTCCCCTTATCTACAAGAGAATAAGGAAAGGAATATGAATATCCTGAGCCCTACTTCTTTATCCCTGCACTATGATAAAAGTATGGCCTTGGGGTTAGACAGAGATGGGGGTCAGAAAAGACCTAATGAGAGGTTGAAGGGAAAAAAAAGGCTCTAGGACCAAACAGACTTTGATTCTAACTCATATGTCTGTATTAAAACTATGTACTCATCTTGTTATGATTGAGTTTAACAGATTGGTCCAATTTTGACCTACAGGTCAGGGGAGGGCATTGGTTTGAACTTTTGAGATAATTTCATCCACATTTTATCTTGGTATTTTGATTATTTTTCTCATTAAGGGATACACTGAAGAAATGATAGTACATACTAAATTTCTTATTGGAGAGATGAAATAATCTCAACTCCACAATGAATTAGAATTTCTATCTTGGTTGACCCTCTTAAATTGCTCTCAGCTTATTAAAGGTAAAAATAAGACAAATAGGTTAATTTTGCACAATTAGATTGAATAACTTTCATGAAAGCACCTAGAATAGAGCACTCTTTCTTCCTTTCTTCCTTCATCCTTTAATTCTTTTAATTTTTTCTTTCTTGCCTTCTTTCTTTCTTCTTTTCTTTCCCTTCAAGTCTTCCTTCCTTTCCTCTCTCCTGCTGTCCCTTTACTTTGGAATTTTTACTGGATTTCTTCTATTTTTTATAGTCACTCTATATATGCCCAGAGATGCATAAAAATTTTACATGTTTTCATAATGTGAAGAATGTAATCATGACCATATTTAAGCCTAAATAGCTAAAGAAAACCTCTTAATTCACTTGGTTTAATGGAATAAATAAGTTAAAAATGAAGCTCAAATATAAACCCTGCAGGTAAATTATATTTTTATTTTGTCTTTATTTTCTAAAGATGTTACACTGAAACATGTGTGCTCAAGTGTGTAGTAAAATTGGTCATTGCATTAATACCTATCTCAAATTGCAAATAACAAATTTAGTCAATAATGTCTAATTATTATGATTACACTGGATTAAATCTAAAGGAGCTATAATTATACCATGGGTGCAATGAAAGCTTTTATATTGCTACAGCATTTCAATGTTTTTATTAGGATGCATTGTCACCCTCTGGCTATGCATTGAAATGTAGTGATTCTTCTCTAATGCAGATGAAGTAGAATTGGGGTTAAAATAGTTTTTAAATTTTTAAGTAATACATTGTTTCTATGAGTTATTCACAATAATGTAGTATAACAAACCTTGCTAAGTCAACATTCTTGACTTTTTTTTTTTTTTTTTTTTTTTTTTTTTTTTTTTTGCTGTGTTGGGTCTTAGTTGCAGCACATAGGATCTTTGTTGAGGCATGTGGGATCTTTTGTTGTGAGCCGCAGGCTTGTCTCTAGTTGTGGCATATGGGTTTTTCTCTTCTCTAGTCGTGTCATGGGCTCCATAGTTTATGGCATATGGGCTCTCTCGTTGAGGCACATGAGCTCAGTAGTTAGGCATGCAGGTTTAGTTGCCCCGCAGCACATGGGATCTTAGTTCTCTCACCAGGGATCGAACCCACGTCCCCTTCATTGGAAGGTGGATTCTTTACCATTGGACCACCAGGGAAGGCCCTTCTTGACCTGTTTTTGAAGGATGTTGTAGGATGAGTACTTGTTGATATTGGAAGAAGGCATTTTAGGAGGAAGATGGAGCTTAAAAAAAAGAATAGGAAAATGAAACTAGGGTCTTCGTATGAAGCATACTGAATTAGGCAAAAAGATAATGTAACTCACTGACTATAGAGTGGAGATGTCATGAAGTTCATCCTTCCTTTCAAATTATTAGATGAATGTGAAAGAGTAATATATAAGAATAAATACAAGAAAAAAGTCGAAGATATTTGAAATGAAGAACATCTGTCCTATTCTCAGTGTCCTGGACACCTACATAAGCATGGATTTCATGAGACAGGATTCTAGTTCCAGAATTAGAGAATGTCTATTCCATCTGATTCATTTGATACATATGGCAAACAAGTCACAAATGTGTTACAAAGACTTGCCCAAGTTGGCAAGTGTCATCTCTCCAATTTCACGTTGGGACTTAGGCATAATTTGACTTTGAATTTTCTTTTCTTTTACTATTCTACATTACAATTATTTGATAACTAATAATTTAATTTAACCTATTTGAACATGGTTAGTGTTCCTAATATTGTGAAGCTGTATATGATACTTGTTATAAATACATTAATCACTGCCTTTTTTATTTTGCTGTTAATCCAATTCAAGAAAACCATCAACATTAACAAAAACAAGAACATAATGGAAAGTCTATCTGCCTTGAATTTATATCTTTAATTTAGTCTAACCTCCATGTCATACTTCCAGTCGTCAATGAAAAAGACCATGGAAGTCTGGCCCTTTTGGTTGAAATATATTTCAGTACCAAAAAACTAAAATCTGCCTTTGTTCCTGGTATTTATTTCATGCTAATTTCTGGGTTTTTACTATTATTCTTACTTCCATTCTTTTTTTCCCCACTTGCTGCATTTAACACAAATTTGCTTTTAATTAAAGTATAGTTGATTTACAATATTATATTAGTTTTCAGGGGACAGTATAGTGATTCAGTATTTCTATAACTTACAGTCCATTAAAAGTTATTACAAAAGAATGACTGTAATTTCCTGTGCTATGCAATACACCCTTGGTGGTTATCTATTATATACATAGTAGTTTGTATCTCTTAACCCCATACTGCTATCCTACCCCTCCCTCCTTCCCTTTCTCCATTGGTAACCACTAGTTTGTTTTCATAACTGTGAATCTGTTTCTGTTTTGCTATACCATTTGTTTGTTTTAAATTTTAGATTCTACATATAAGTGATATTATACAACGTTTGTCTTTTTCTGACTTATTTCACTAAGCATAATATTCTCTAGGTACATCCACATTGTGGCAAATGGAAGAATTCTTTTTATGGTTGAGTAATATTCCATTGTGTGTGTGTGTATATATATATATATATATATATATGTACAGCACACCTTCTTTATTCACTCATCTGTTGATGGATACATGGGTTTCCATCTTGGGTTTCTTGGGTTTCTTCCATATCTTGGCTATTGTAAATAGTGCTACTATGAACATTGGGGTGCATGTATCTTTTTGAATTAGTGTTTTTATTTTTTTTCCAGATACATACTATATTGTGAAATTTCTGGACCATATGGTAGTTCAGGTTTTAGTTTTTTGATAAACCTTCATACAGTTTTCCATAGTGAATGCACCACTGTATTCCCACCAACAGTGTACAAGGGTTCCCTTTTCTCCGCATCCTTGCCAACATTTGTTATTTGAAGGCTTTTGGATGATAGCCATTCAGACAAGTGTGAGGTGATAATCTCATTGTAGTTTTGATTTGCATTTCTCTAATAATTAGCAATGTTGAGAATCTTCTCTCATGTGTGCTAGCCATCTGTGTATCCTTTTTTGAAAAAAATGTTTATTCAGATCTTCTAACAATTTTTTAATTGGTTTGTCTGTTTTTTTTGATATTGAGTTATATGAGCTGTTTATATTTTTTTGATATTAACCCCTTGTTTGTTATATCATTGGCGAATATTTTCTCCCATTCAGTAGGTTGTCTTTTTATTTTGTCAATGATTTCTTCCCATGTAAATGCTTTTAAGTTTGATTACATCCTATTTGTTCATTTTGCTTTTATTTCTTCTGCTTTAGGAGACAGATCCAAAAAATTTTATGTCAAAGAGTGTTCTGCCTATGTTCTCTTCTAGGAATTTTATGATGTCACGTCTTACATTTAGATCTTTAATCCATTTTGTGTTTATTTTTCTATATGGTGTGAGGAAATGTTCTAATCTAATTTTTTACATGTAGTTGTCTAATTTTCCCAGCACCACTTATTGAAGACTGACTTTTCCCCATTATTTATTCTTGCCTCCTTTGTCATAGATTAATTGACCATATGTGTGAGGGTATATTTGGGGGCTTTCCATTTTGTTCCATTGATATATGTGTCTGTTTTTTTGTCAGTACCATATCATTTTGATTAATGTAGATTTGTAGTAGAGTCTGAAATCAGAGAACATTATCAAGATTGTTTTGGCAATTTGGGGTCTTTTGTGGTTCCATATAAATTTTAGGATTACTTGTTCTAGTGTGAAAAACGTCATGGGTATTTTGATAGGGATTGCATTTTATTTCATTTTCTTATCTGATTTCTGTGGCTAGGACTTACAATACTATGTTAAATAGAAGTGGTGAGAGTGGGTATCCTTGTCTTGGAGGAATTTGGAGGAAAGACTTTCAGCTTTTCACCATTGAGTATGGTGTTAGCTGTGGGTTTGTCATAAGTGGCCTTTATTTTGTTAAGGTATGTTCCATGTATGCTCACTTTGATGAGAGTTTTTATTATGAATGGATGTTGAATTCATGTTCACACACGTTTTTTCAGTGTCTATTGAGATGATCATGTGATTTTTACCCTTTCTCTTATTAATGTGGTGTATCACATTGATTGATTTGTGAATGTTGAACCCCCCCCCTTGCATCCCTGGAATAATTCCAACTTGATTATATTGTATGATCCTTTTTATATATTGTTGGATTTCGTTTACTAACATTTTGTTAAAAATTTTTGCATCTATATTCATCAGAGATATTGCCCTGAAATTTTCTTTTTTGGTAGTGTCTTTGTCTGATTTTGGTATCAGGGTAATTGTGGCCTTGTAGAATGAGTTTGTGATTGTTTCCTCCTCTTCAATTTCTTGGAATAGTTTGAGAAGGATAGGTATTATCTTTCTTTATATGTTTGATAGAATTCCCCTTTGAAGATGTTTGGTCCTAGACTTTTGTTTGCTGGAAGTTTTTTTGTTTTGTTTTGTTTGTTTGTTTGTTTTTAAATAAAATATCCAATTTCATTACTTGTGATCAGTCTGTTGAAATTGTTTCCTCTTGATTCAGTATTGACAGGTTGTATGTTTCTAGGAATTTGTCCATTTCTTCTAGGTTGTCCAATTTGTTGGCATATAACCGTTTGTAGTATTCAATTATGATTTTTTTTTTGTATCTCTGCAGTCTCAGTTGTTATTTTTCCTGTTTCATTTCTTATTTTATTTATTTGGTCCCTCTCTTTTCTTCTTGGTGAGCCTGGCTAAAGGTTTATCAAGTTTGCTTATCTTTTCAAATAGACAACTCTTGGTGTCATTGATCTTTTCTATTATTTTTTAATCTCTATTTTATTTATTTTCTCCCTGATCTTTATTATTTTCTTTCTTCTGCTGACTTTGGTCTTTGTTTTTTCTTCTTATTCTAATTCATTTACATGGTAGTTTAGGTGTTTATTTGGGATTTTTCTTGTTTCTTGAGGAACGTCTGTATCGTTATAAACTTCCCTTTTAGAATCACTTTTGCTGTATCTCCTAGATTTTAAAAAGTTTTGTTTCCATTTTCATTTGTCTTGAGGTATTTTCTGATTTCCTCTTTGATTTCTTCATTGACTCATTGGGTTTTTAATAGCATGTTGTTTGGTCTCCACATGTTTGTTCTTTTCCCATTTTTCTTGCTGTAATTGATTTCTTGTTTCATACCACTTTGGTCAGAACTAATGCTTGATATAATTTGTATCCTTTTAAATTTGTTAAGGCTTTTTTTTTGTGGCCTACCACGTGATCTTTCCTGGAGAAGGTACTATGTGCATTTGGAAAGAATGTGTATTCTGCTGTTTTAGGATGTAATGTCCTGAAAACATCTATTAAGCCCAACTAGTCTATTGTGTCATTTAAGACCACTGTTGCCTTATTTATTTTCTCTCTGGATGATCATTGATGGAAGTGGGATGTTAAAGTCCCCTACTATTATTGTATTATTGTCAATTTCTCCCTTTATGTCTGTTAATATTTGCTTTATGTATTTAGGTGCTCCTGGATTGGGTGCATATACATTAACAGGTATAATATCCTGTTCTTGTATTATCCCTTTATCATTATATAATGTCCTTTTTTGTTATAGCCTTTGTTCTAAAGTCTATTTTGTCTGATATGAATATTACTGCCTCAGCTTTCTTGTCATTTCTGTTTGCATGAAATAACTTTTCCCCATTCTCTCACTTTCAGTCTGTGTTTGTCTTTAGATTTGAAGTGAACCTCTTGTAGGCGGCATATAGATGAGTCTTGTTTTTTCATCCAGTCAGCTGTGCTATGTCTTCTGACTGGAGTGTTTAGTCCATTAACAGTTAAAGTATTAATTGATTGGTTTGTACATATTACCTTTTTATTACTTGTTTTTCAGATTGTTTTTCTAGTTCTTCTGTGTTTATTTCTTCTGTGTCTTCATTGTGGGTTGGTGATATTCATTTTTGATGATTTGTGGTTACCATTGGATTTATATATGTTACCCTATAATTATATCCACTAGTTTTAAACTGGTAGTCATTTAAGTTCAAACACATTCTCAAAGATCTTCATTCTTTTACTCCCCTCACCCACACTTTGTGTTTTTAGTGTCATACTTTACATTTTCATGTTTATCCCTTAACTATTTAATGTAGTTATAGTTGATTATACAATTTTTGTCTTTTAATCTCCATACTAGCTTATTTAAGTGATTGGTCCTCAGCCCTTACTATATATTTGGTTTTCTAGTGAGAGTTTCCCTTACCTATAGATTCTTCTTTTCCACTTAGAGAAATCTCTCTAACATTTCTTTTAGGGTAAGTTTAGTATTGATAAACTCTTATTTTTCACTTGTCTGAGAAATTCTTTATCTCTGCTTCTATTCTGAATGATAGCCTTGCTAGGTAAAGTATCCTATGCTGTATGTTTCTCCCTTTCAGCACTTTAAAATATCATAGCACTATCTTCTGACCTGCAAAGTCTGTGCAAAAAAATCAGATGGTAGTCTTATGGGGATTCCCTTGTATATGACTCTTTGTTTTTCTTTTGCTGCCTTTGAATATTTTTATCTTTAACTTTTGCCATTTCAATTATGATATGTCTTGAAGTGTGTCTATTTAGGTTCATCTTGTTTGGCACCTCTGTGCTTCCTGTGCCTGGATATCTGTATTCTTCTTCAGGTTTGGGAATTTTACAGCCATATTTCGTCAAATGCATTTTTGATCCCTTTCTCTCCCTTTTCTTCTACTGGGTCCCCTGTAATGCTAATGTTGGTACTCTTAATGTTATCTCAGAGAGCTCTTAAACTGTTTTTAAGTTTGTTTTTCTTTTTGTTGTTCTGATTGAGTGAGTTTCATTGTTGTATCTTTATATCACTTATGCATTCTTGTGGTCTGCTATTCATTCCTTCTAGTGTGCTTTTTATTTTAGTTATTGAATTCTTTATTTTTGAGTGGGTCTTTTTATATTTTCTAATAACTTGTTAAAATTCTCACTGTGTTCATATTCTTTTCCTTAATTCAGTGAACATTCTTATTACTAATGCTTTGCATTCTCTATCTGGTAAATTGTTTATTTCTGTTACATTGTGCGTTTATTCTTGGAGGCATTTTCTCTTGCTCTTTCAACTGAGACCAATTCCTCTGACTTTTCATTTTGCTTAACTTTCTTTGCCTCTATGAATTTAGGTGAAACAGTTACCTATTGTGGTCTTGAAAGGGGTGTCCTTATGTGGGAGCATTCCTATGCAGACTGCATGTTCCCAATGTCTCTGAGGGGAAAGGTGGATGTGACATGGATGCAAGTCACATCTTTCCTCAGGGTGTGCTGTCAGCTATCACTTTAGTAGAAGTTAGGGCTGGAGATAGAGGAGCGAGAGCTGGATCTAGGTGTGAAGCAGGGCTTCCCCTCTGCTCAGTGGCCATCACCACCTTACCAGGGGCAGGATCTGATCCCAAGTTGCTATGACAGAAGTCCTGAGATCCATCTGAAGCTAGATCTGTTCCCTTTAAGTGTGTGCTTTCCCCTCCCCCAGCACCTTGACCCTTGCCCCAGAGGTGGGAAGTACTGAAGCAAGGGGGACCCATGTGGGCTCTTGGCACTCATCTGACTCATTATTTCTATCCACTTTCAGTAAACAATCTCCCAAGTCTATCTCTGGTCCCCTGGTCTCCACCTGGGCATTGTCTAATTTAGTAAAGCCCCAGACATTCACTGAGAAAGACAAGGATTAAATTTTCAAACTAACTTCCTGAGAAAAAGTTTAATAACTCTTAAAAACAAGCAAACAAAACTAAACCTCATTCAGATGGACATAATAAATTGATAGAAAGAGTAGATGGGGCATTTGTGATCAGATTTCCTGAGGTGAGTTCTTTTCCTGTGTCAGTCCCTGTTCTCACCACAGGGAGAAGAATGGAGGGTGCTGCTTCCTTATGTCAGGTATAGATAAATTGGTTTCTATAGGATCACTTAGAGAGTTTGAAATCTTCTCCACTTTGGGGGACATTATGGACTTGTGTCTGACTCACTACTGAGGATGATAAGGAGGGTGAACAGAGGGCTGGGAAGCAACTGCATTCCCACCAAAGGCTGGGCAAGGACTGCAAAAGTTATTCCCATTGATGAGATGTGGGCTTCTCTGGGGAGAAAGATGGCCTGGTACTATGTGAAATCTTGGCCAAGGTGATCTCCAAAAGGGTAAGGAGTCTTCAACAGGGAGAGTCTAGTGTATAGTGGATCACCATATTCAGGGAAACACGAGAATGATGGGAGACACCAATGGAAGGATAGACATCTCCTGGCTAGGAGAGTACCATTCACCAGCCATGTGAGAACTTTTATGCCCTATTTTTAGCCACTCTCATGGATAAAAGCTGCAGCTCAAATAGGTGTGGGATGCAAAATGGAGGCTGAAAGTTAAAGAAGCCAAACACAGTTCCTTGCCCCAAAGCAGGATGCCAGCCAATTATTTTTTATTTTATTTTATTTTATTTTATTTTATTTATTTTATTTTTTTGTGGTACGCGGGCCTCTCACTGTTGTGGCCCCTCCCGTTGCAGAGCACAGGCTCTGGATGCTCAGGCTCAGTGACCATGGCTCATGGGCCTAGCCACTCTGCGGCATGTGGGATCTTCCTGGACTGGGGCACGAACCCATGTCCCCTGCATCGGCAGGTGGACTCTCAAGCACTGCGCCACCAGGGAAGCCTGCTAGCCAATTATTGACCATTACTAAGGCAGAGGGTGTGTCTTTCCATTGACTGAAGATTGACTTATATATTGGACTGGACTTTTAAATGCTGATTTACTTTTTACTGTCTATCTTAAAGTGGCTATGCAACTGTCTTTTGTTTAAGAGTGTTCATAAAGTAATCATGGAGCTTGAAGAATTTTTCATCTAGTCGCAGGGGAAAAGCTTTCCCTACAAAATGAATTACAAATGGACAATAGAGATAAAAATAAAATTGGACTTTGATGAGATCCCATACATCACATTTATTTCTTGCAGCAGGTACACAAATATTCTTAAAGACAAAAGTTTAACAAAATACCATGCCATGATTTACATGAGTGATTCAAGTAAATCAACATATCTATATTTTTCCATATGATTTAAATATTGAGATAGATGAGCATGGTATGTCTAGCAAGTTATAAATACTGTCTAAATTAGCACTGTGTCTCTGTTCACCACCGTATAATGATTGAGTTTGTCCTTGCCTGCCTCTAGTTTTATCACTGTTAGGTATTTGTTGTTGTTACTTTCTTCTAAGTTTTATGTCTCCTGTGAACACTTAATCAAGATAGCCTGACATTGCCTTCCTTGTAACACAGGCTAGAGCTCCCTTGTTTTATTGGTTTCCTTGCCTCATTCATTTAAATATATGAATATTTAAATTATATCAAATATATCCTTGCCTCATTCATTTAAAATCGCTCTACCTTTTATATCCAATATTAAAAATTAACCTGAAATAATAGATTAATCAACCTATAAGGAGGTATTTGAGATGCAGGCATGAGTTCTTCCAACTAATTTCCAAGAGGTAGGCAGCCCACCTCCTCAAATAGTTACACCACATTAAACAGTTATAAACAGTTTTTACTTTGCAATATATATTATAGATATTTAATACATATTTAAACATTTTATACATGTACACACACATATATATATATGTATATTTGTACATATATAGAGAAATTATAGTCTGTATTCTAATACTTGAGATAAGAATCTCTAAACATAAACTTCTGAAGTTTCAGCATTCTATGTTATATACTCACAATATTGATCACTGAAAAAATATTAATAAGAACAGACCTCATATGTAAAATCTATTGCAGTCTTTTGTAAGATGTAGACTATTATACCATATAGTGTTGTGAAATTCTACTATAAAATACTTATTTGAAGCATTTAAAGTGACTAGAACATAGCTTGAAAAAAAATCTAGATTCTGTATGGTTAGGAGGGGGAAAAGTATCAAAATTCATGAGTTTTTAATTCATTTTTTATAAAATTGAGGGAAAAAGTCTTTTAAAAATGTAGATAAGAACTCCTATTATGCTATGGAAGTATATCCACACAAAAGTGATTTGCCCAACATATTTTTTAAACCCTATGTACAAATAGCCAACTTTTCATCCTCACAGAAATGTTACAGTATATAATTTGAAATTCTCCTACTGTGTAAGTAGGAAATTTAGTAAACAAGAATAAAAACATATTTCACTGAACTTGTGTCCTATTTTACTATCATATGAATTGTGGTAAAAAAGCAAACTCAATAGGATAATTCAGAGACACTACTGTAACTACTTAAATTCATTTCAAATGAAAATGAGAATAGAATATTCCTTTAATAAATTTGCTAGTATTTACAGTGCTATGTAATATCTCAATTGATAATTCTTCTCATTTCTGTTTTTATGGTAGAACAGCAGCCTAAACACATTCAAATAAATTTGTATTTTTCTAAATTAGTTTTTATGGAAAACTAAAATATACATATTTATCAGGAATAGCAAGTTAGTATATAAAATAAAATTATAGAAAGTGGGAGATTGAATTTAAGGACTATTTTTTCAGACTTTTTCTTTTTCTTTTCCCCCTTTGTTCCTCACATCCTTATATACACACTGGGCCTTCAGTCAATGAGGCTTAGAAGGGATTTCTTAGATGAAAAAGAGATCTATGCATTAGCTTTAATTTTATCTCTAGTGCACTGATCTTCAGAGCAAATATTAACTCCTTTGGAGGTAACAAGAATATGAAAAGAAAGCCCTTCTAAATTATATTATGTACTCACACAATTTTTAATAAGACTGTGTGAAAAATTAGAAACACATCACATTACAGAATGATAAGCATATTTACACCAGTTTTCTTGGGAGAATCTCATTTTAAAGTTATGGGGATTTTTGGTTTTTGTTTTTGCGGTACACGGGCCTCTCACTGTTGTGGCCTCTCCTGTTGTGGAGCACAGGCTCCAGAGGCACAGGCTCAGCAGCCATGGCTCACGGGCCCAGCCGCTCCATAGCATGTGGGATCTTCTGGGACTGGGGCACAAACCTGTGTCCCCTGCATTGGCAAGCGGACTCTCAACCACTGCACCATCAGGGAAGCCCCTGCCAAATACTTTTACAGTATGCTATTTTACCTTATCTTTGTAGATTTTTAAAAATTTTAGTAAAAGATTTGGTGTTGAAGGCGTTAACCATGGTAAGTACACTGCTTTTCTCAGCTAGTATGGTGCCCGTGTGCAAAAAATCTTACACAATCTAGAATTCTTTCTATCCAGACTGACATATGCATCTACTTATTAATAGGAATCTGTTTCTAAACAAATTATTATAATTCAATTAATTCTAATCATTATAAT
The DNA here is from genome assembly GCF_025265405.1 of Mesoplodon densirostris. NCBI lineage: Eukaryota > Metazoa > Chordata > Mammalia > Artiodactyla > Ziphiidae > Mesoplodon > Mesoplodon densirostris. Next base: position 42,266,123 of record NC_082668.1, read on the forward strand.
TCAATTTAAGTCTTTTCACAGAATTTTTTATTTTTCCCATTTCTGGTTGATCTAAAGTTATTATCTATGGTTATTCACATCATTTAAAATTGTGTTCTGGATTTCATATAGTTTACACATTAATCTTTTTTATTGTTTCATAATCTTCAATATAGCAGACTTTGGATAGTATATCTTCCCTTTTGCTAAATATGTCCATACAACTTGAATTGTACAAGTATAAGCCCATTTTTTCATGACCAATTTCTAGGATTTAATTGCCACTTCTTGAACTGACCATTGATTGTAAGCATACCAATGAGTTAATAAATACTACTGCACTAAAACTAGACATTGTAAAACCCATTGTTCATGTCTAATATGTCTCACTACTAAAGACACGATTTGCTACACACAATCCTGAGTATTGGCTAGACCCTTCCTCTGTAATTGAGACACTTAAATTTCAGGGAATTGTTGACAAAGAGCAGTGCTATCTTGGATACCCAATGAAGTAGTTACGTATAAAATTCATTTTCTGATTTCTGTTCTATAAAATGAAAATTTTAAATAGACTTTGTCTCAAGCACACTAGGAGAAATGGATAAACATAAATAAAACATTGGGAATAAGATATGAGGGAAGAGAAGTTCCTAGTACTTTCAGATTCAGTTATATGAAAATGTGCATTTAACTTTTTTCTATTTTCCATGTTTTAAGCCTAATACCAGCTCATTTAACACTCTTGCTAGTGAATGTATATTTTAGTCACTGTTCTGAATGCTTATGTGCTTCTGATTATTAGCAGGTAAAATTAATGAGTAAAACTTTCAGCTCCGTTAACTTTTGTTAGGACTGTCTTCTTCTGCACTGAACCATGTTCAGTTTACAGAAGTGTCTAAAAATACAAGGAGAAATCACTTCACATGGCTTCCTATAGGTCTTCATTCATCTTCTAAAAATTAAAAAGATAATTTTAATTTTTGTATTCTTTCTCCATAGAAAAGATCCTTTCTATGTATAATAAACATATATATATTATTACATAGAATTATCCTTTATATAATTTTTATCTATAATTATCCTGTATGTAAGTATGCTTTATTACCACATCTGTGTCTAGCTCCTGTCTCTTTATGGATCAGGTCAGTAGGGTGAGCAATACCCATGGTACCCAAACTAGTAGAAACATATTATCTGCTCTAAATCTAAAATCTTCCTCCCTACTCTTCTATTTTTATATTTTGTATATGTTGTAGTCTGACTACAACACTATTATTGCAGATACTTCATAGGTATTATGATTGAAGGACACAGATGAAATAATGAAAGAGTATTCATGATCGCAAACTGATGTGAATCCAATATTATTGCATTTATAATTTCAATTTGATATGAAATAATCGATGTCTGAAAAAAAATGTTTAAAAAAAAGTACCTAAGGCTTTTACTAGACGTTTAGTAGACAAAAGGAATGGGAAAAAAAAATAAAAAGAGTGTTGAAATGAAAAAAAAAAGCAGAAGGAAGAGAAGTAAAAAGAGAGAAAGAAAGAAAACAAAATGGTATATGGTAAGAAAGCTAGTGGAACATCAATTTTATTAATTATCGATTACAAGGCCCTCACAACAATGTCTAATAATTACTAGAATTGAGATACCATACTATCTTGTTGGTCTTTACTTCTTTGTTAATAAGGATATACATGAGTTATGTTTTTATCTGGACTGAAAGGAGCAGAAATTATTTATACATTCTTCATTTTAAAATATTTTAAAATTGCTGATTATGTGCTCATTAAAAAAATAGATTGCCCTTCTAGTCATTCTTACAGTCTTGTTTATATTAGGTGGAATTTTCTTTGGTAAGTATAATCCATTAAGGCATTGTGGAAAGAGATTATATTTCTGTCATCTTAAAAGGTTATTTCACTCATTTGATTCAGGGAAAAATGTGTCATATTGGGTTAGTTTTGCAAAAGGAGTGTTATTGATTGTGTGTTAATAAAGATGGATAAAATCTCCAATTTGGGCATACTGAATTCTTTAAAGAGATACTATTATTCCTCTACAGTGTGTTCCATGTGTAAGATTTGAACATGATTTTAACAAAACATAAAGGAATATAAGAGGGCTGGAGATTAAGTAGCTGCTTCATGCCCTGGCAGATTCTCCTGATTGAGAAGTAGAATTTGACTGCTTCTCTCTTAGAAAGGGCAAGACTTAATTACTAACATTTATTATTATGTTCTCCATACAACCCTATACCTCACAGAATGTGAGAGATCTGAAATAAATTTACCACACTGATTTGACCCATATCCTTGAGGTGGTTATCAGGAGAGCTTTTAACTCCACTAGGGGGCAATTTCATATTAGATATTTGCTATTTCTCACTCCCAATAAAGAAACCTCTTAAATATCAGCCTGGAATTACTGACAGACAAAGAGAATTTTGAAGGTATAAAATCTGATGTCTGATATCAGCATAAGCCTTAAATATATTTCAGTATGAGGAAGTCTTTTAGAGCCAACAGGGGTAGGAAAGCTAGCATCTGTAGAAACATTCTAGGAGGAGATTGCTTTCTAGAAAGCAGGAAGGAAAAGATAATTTTGTCATGAAGAGAAGGGGACTTAATAAAGGCAAGGCTTTTTGAGGGTGGCTCAGTTTTTATTACCTTGAACGATGCTTTAATTTTAGAAGCCCATAATATGGAGTCAAAAAAGACCTAAGGGAATTTTATGGTAACATATTTTCTTATATAAATGATGACACCAGTTGATCTACTTGTTTGATTCTAACACATTTCTTTATGAAACAGTCTTTTGAACAATAACAATACCTCAGCAGGCTCCATGCAATTTTTACAAAGGAAAAGAAAAGGAAGTTTCATGATTTTAAGCGCTGCTTTGTTATGAATCAAGGTACTTTCAAAAACCCATGGAGTGTATTCAACCTGCATCTGTATTTGCCTGGCATTTAGTAACAACAGGCCTGTGGAGCCTTTCTTACATAGAAACCCCAGCTTCTCAAAACCATTGTTTATCTTGACTAAGCCTGAAAAAGCATGTCCTTCTTTAAGATCATAGAATTTCACCACTGTTATCAAAATCTCACCACCAATTACCTAATCCTTCATTTCATGGCGACACAAGTTCGGTTATAAGGAGTCAAGAGGCGTTCTTTTTAGGAAGAAAAAGAAAAAGGAAAAAAAAGACAGATTTACATGCAAACGTAAACACATGCATAAATGCACACACATTTACACATATATCAAAAGGAAGGAAAGCTACATACTCATACATTCTATGTGCTTTTACTTATAGCAAAATAAAATGTTTGCAGTCAATTTTCTTCATTTTTAGTGTCAAACCAAGTTCAAATTAACTCATTTTCAATCACAGTTAGTTTAATATAATTATTCTGTTTCTTTCTGTGGTGTATAAATTTGCTTTCTCTTAACCCCAAAATAATTATCTATGAAATCAGTGGAATCTGACACTTTGCACTACTGCAATCTCCACTTACATAACCAAGCAAAATTGCTAATGAAATGAGTTTAACTTTCAGGCACTTATTTTTATTTAAAGGTTATCAATTGCAAAAAAAGATTGCTAGATTGGTTACAGGTAATGTTTGATAAACTGATATATTAATAGATTGCTCATTATGGAAAATGTATATGAAAGCATGATTAAATTATAATTTGTTTATTTGGGTTACTTTATAGAGAAAATTGTAATTGAAATGCTCCTTGTGCTACAATGTATGTAAAACACAAAGAATAATTGTTTTTGAGTGTGTTCGAAAAGCAACCTGGGAAAATTTTGGTTGGCACTTGCTTATCAATTTATTGAAGAATATTTGTCTTGGATTGTAGGAGGTCAGGGAATCTGTCAATTACTTTCGTTGGCAACAGAGTCACTAGTAAATAGATATATGTAACCTTATTTGGCCTTTCTGAATAAAGTGTCTACTTAAGAGTGTGAGAATAAGATATACTATATATATATATATATATATATATATATTATATATATATATATATATAATCCTGATCATGAGTGTGATATATAACCATAATAAAAAATTCAACAAGTGAAAACATGGAAGAGAAAATAGCCATTATTTATTTTAGAAACTATATGCCATTATATAACTTCTTTTTAATGCATGCGAATGAAAGAAACAGTCTATCAAATTCTAATTACCAGCAAGAATGGTGAAATTGTGATAATCTCCTCTAGATTATATATGTACATATAGTAAGATTTTTAAACAGGTATCATACTCTACATATAACTATATTACATATCATCAAAAAATCTTAAACATCAGCACTTTAATTCACTGTAGACCATAATTCAATAAACCATAATGTAGTTATTAGTAAAATATCAAAAGACATTATGAAGATTAAATAAAAATAATATGTGTGAAAGAGCTTTACAAACAGAGGTATTATCATTAAACTTGAGGTTAAAGCCATTACGAATTCATTTATGTATGCCAGAACCCAAGGCAGGGGCTGGCATATAGTACACATTCATAAAGAGCTTGCTGCTGTAACATACTGAGGATTTTAGTGGAGAGCGTATCAATTCTCTGAGATAATAAACAATAATGTTTAAAAGCCCAGAACTTGGACCTTTCAACAAGGAACACTTAGATTTGTGGATCGAAAGTAGAATACGACTGAGTAGAAGCATTAAAAAATGAGATGAACATTATACATTTCCACTAGCATAAGTCAGAATTCGAAAATCTGATTTAAGACTTATGAAAGACATTTATACTGTTTGGATATGGTTAAGTAAGAAATAGAGGTGCAGAGCTCAACAGTAATGATTTTCCAAGGAAACAGATACACACTAAAGGCTGTTAAGTATCAATCCATTGTATGTGTAAAGGACACAGCCAACTTTTGAAGAATTGAGCAGTGAAAGTATTTTCCTTCTATATTATTGTCCAGGGACCTTCTGAAATTCAGTCAGGGCAAATATAGTAGGAATGCTTCACTTGGGTGATCATTTGTGCTCATCAGATTTTAGTAGATATGAAACTTTTTAATAGTTATTAAAATAAACACATGGAAATTAAACATATCATACGAAAAGCAAGTTAGTGCCTTAGAAAATATTAGGTTAGACATTGGTTTCAGCTTGAAGAATTAGAAGTGCTGATAGCAGTGAAATATCATATAAAGAAACAATTCTACACATATTGAGAAATAATATCTATTGTAAATAAATCACTTTATTTCATTGGCCATCTGGAGGAGATAATCACAACTTTATAATCACAATTTTATCATCCATCATGGTAATTAGAATTTGGTAGAGTGTTTTTCTCATCATAGTTATTTGCATTTTCACTTGGGTTGAGTAGTTTCCCTTCTCCCCTCCCCCCAGCAAAAAAAAAAATAACTGTAATTTACATATTAGTTTGGGATAGATTTGGCCTCATGAACTTATCAAATTCAATTTGAATTCCTTAAATCTGGGCCCAATATATTGATTTAATTTGTTTCTTTAAGAATTTCTTTCTTTTTTTTTAACATCTTTATTGGAGTATAATTGCTTTACAATGGTGTGTTAGTTTCTGCTTTATAACAAAGTGAATCAGTTATACATATACATATGTTATACATATACATATGTTCCCATATCTCTCCCCTCTTGCATCTCCCTCCCACCCTCCCTATCCCAGCCCTCTAGGTGGTCACAAACCACTGAGCTGATCTCCCTGTGCTGTGCGGCTGCTTCCCACTAGCTATCTATTTTACGTTTGGTAGTGTATTTCTTAAATAGCAGTTTTAGGTTCACAGCAAAATTGAGAGGAAGGTACAGAGAGTTCCTTTACACTCCCTACCCCGCACATGCATAGCTTCCCCCATTATCAACATCCCCACCAGAGTAGTACATTTGTTACAATTAATGAATTTACATTGACACATCATAATCTCCTAAAGCCCATAGTTTACATTAGGCTTCTCTCTTTCCCAAATATTTTAAAATAATAATTTAATAACAGTACCTGTATACAACGCCTAAATTTTTTTAAGGTGTAAGAATTTTAACAGTGAATAAAAGAAGACAGAATCAAAATGATGAAGAAACAAACTGGAGAAATGAAAGATTGATAGATGAAGTTAAGGACAGCTGCAATGGGAGAGTGGCTCTGGGAATGCCCCAAATCAAAGTCAACATGTCAAGAGAAGCCTAAAGGGATTTCTGAGGAAAATCACCCTAAGTTTGTATATTATGAAAATTTATACAGTTAATTGATGGAACTAAATATAAAATATTTCTGGTAAAGTCAGGGAGAAAGAAAACTGTAAACAGTAGGGTAAGTGATATTTTTAGTTTCTAATGATAGGGAGTAATGTATTTATTCAATCCAGTTATTATCTCTTGCATTCAGATGTGTTCATGGTGTATGTGACAACCATCCTATTAATTTTACCCTAGCTGCAACACAGAGTTTTAATTAGATTTCATTTCTTAAGGACTTTCTCAATTTATCTTTTATTGTTAGGTTGAAAAGTGGTTGCCTGTGCCACCATGTATAGTATCATACAAGGTAGTTTCACTGCCCTAAAAATCCTCTGTGCTCTACCTATTTATCACACCCTTCTCCCTTAGTCCTGTAAACCACTGATCGTTTTTACTGTCTCCATAGCTTTGCCTTTTCCAGAATGTCATATAGTTGGAATCATACATTATGTAGATTTTCAGACTGGCTTCTTTCACTCACTAATATAAATTTGTTTCCTCCATGTCTTTTCATGACTTGGCAGCTCATTTCTTTTTAGTGCAGAATAATATTACATTATTTGCATATACTGCAGTTTTATTTATACATTCACCTACTGAAGGACATTTTGGTAACTTCCAAGTTTTGGCAATTATGAATAACGCTGCTATAAACACCCATGTGCAGATTTTTGTATGGATGTAAATCTTCAGTTTCTTTGAGTAAATGACAAGGAGAGGGATCACTGGATTGTATGGTAAGAGTATGTTTAATTTTGTAAGAAACCACCAAACTCTGCCAGGGTGGTTGTACAATTTTGCATTCCCACCAGGAGTCAATGAGAGTTCCTCTTGCTCCACATCCTTATCTGCATTTGGTGTTGTCAGTGTACTGGTGCCTCATTGTTTTAATTCGCATTTCCCTGATTATGATGTTGAGAATCTTTTCATATTCTTATATGCCAGTTGTTTATCTTCTATGATGACATATCCATGAAGATCTTTGGCCCATTTTTAACTAGCTCATTGGTTTTCTTATTGTTGAGCTTTTTTTTTTTAAACATCTTTATTGGAGTCTACTTGCTTTAAAATTGTATGTTAGTTTCTACTTTATAACAAAGTGAATCAGCTATACATATACATATATTCCCATATCTCCTCCCTCTTTTGTCTCCCACCCACCCTCCCTATCCCACCACTCTACGTGTTCAAAGAGCACCGAGCTGATCTCCCTGTGCAATGCGGCTGCTTCCCACTAGCTATCTATTTTACTTTTGGTAGTGTATATATGTCCATGCCAATCTCACTTCATCCCAGCTTACCCTTCCCCCTTGCCGTGTCATCAAGTCCATTCGCTATGTCTGCATCTTTATTCCTGTCTTGCCCCTAGGTTTTTCAGCATCTTTTTTTTTTTTTTTTTTTTTTTTTTTTTAGATTCCATATATATGTGTTGGTGTACGGTATTTGTTTTTCTCTTTCTGACTTACTTCACTCTGTATGACATACTCTAGGTCCATCTACCTCACTACAAATAACTCAGTTTCATTTCTTTTAAAGCTGAGTAATATTCTCTTGTAAATATGTGCCACATCTTCTTTATCCATTCATCTGTCGCTGGACACTTAGGTTGCTTCCATGTCCTGGCTGTTGTAAATAGAGCTGCAATGAATATTGTGGTACATGACTTTTTGAATTATGGATTTCTCAGGGTATATGCCCAGTAGTGGGATTGCTGGGTCATATGGTAGTTCTATTTTTACTTTTTTAAGAAACCTCCATAATGTTCTCCATAGTGGCTGTATCAATTTACATTCCCACCAACAGTGCAAGAGGGTTTTCCTTTTCTCCACACTCTCTCCAGCATTTAATGTTTGTAGATTTGTTAATGATGGTCATTCTGACTGGTGTGAGGTGAAATCTCATTGTAGTTTTGACTTGCATTTCTCTAATGATTAGTGATGTTGAGCATACTTTCACGTGTTTGTTGGCAATCTGTATATCTTTGGAGAAATGTCTATTTGGGTCTTCTGCTCATTTTTGGATTGGGTTGTTTGTTTTTTTGATATTGAGCTGCATCAGCTGCTTATATATATTTGAGATTAATCCTTTCTCAGTTGCTTCATTTGCAACTATTTTCTCCCATTCTGAGGGTTGTCTTTTCATCTTGTTTATGTTTTCCTTTGCTGTGCAAAAGCTTTTAAGATTCATTAGGTCCCATTTGTTTCTTTTTCTTTTTTTTTTTCCATTTCTCTAGGAGGTGGATCAAAAAGGATCTTGCTCTGATTTATGTCATAGAGTGTTATGCCTATGTTTTCCTCAAAGAGTTTTATAGTGTCTGGCCTTACATTTACCTCTTTAATCCATTTTGAGTTTATTTTTGTGTATGGTATTAGGGAGTGTTCTAATTTCATTCTTTTACTTGTAGCCGTCCAGTTTTCCCAGCACCACTTATTGAAGAGGGTGTCTTTTCTCCATTGTATATTCTTGCCTCCTTTATCAAAAATAAGGTGACCATATGTGCATGGGTTTCTCTAGGCTTTCTATCCTGTTCCATTGATCTATATTTCTGTTTTTGTGCCAGTACCATACTGTCTTGATTACTGTAGCTTTGTAGTATAGTATGAAGTCAGGGAGCCTGATTCCTCCAGCTCTGTTTTTTGTTCTCAAGCTTGCTTTGGCTGTTCGGGCTCTTTTGTGTTTCCATACAAATTGTGAAATTTTTTGTTCTAGTTCTGTGAATATTGGTATTTTTTTTCTAGCTCTGTGAAAAATGCCATTGGTAGTTTGATAAGGATTGCATTGGATCTTTAGATTGCTTTGGATAGTATAGTCATTTCCACAATGTTGATTCTTCCAGTCAAAGAATATGGTATATCTCTCCATCTGTTTGTATCATCTTTAATTTCTTTCATCAGTGTCTTATAGTTTTCTGCATACAGGTCTTTTGTCTCCTTAGGTAGGTTTATTCCTAGGTAATTTATTCTTTTTGTTGCAGTGGTAAATAGGAGTGTTTCCTTAATTTCTCTTTCAGATTTTTCTTCATTAGTATATAGGAATGCAAGAGATTTCTGTGCATTAATTTTGCATCCTGCTACTTTACCAACTTCATTGACTAGCTCTAGTAGTTTTCTGGTAGCATCTTTACACTTCTCTATGTATGGTATCATGTCATCTGCAAACAGTGACAGCTTTACTTCTTCTTTTCCTATTTGGATTCCTTTTATTTATTTTTCTTCTCTGGTTATTGTGGCTAAAAGTTCCACAACTATGGTGAATAAAAGTGGTGAGAGGGACAACCTTGTCTTGTTCCTGATCTTAGAGGAAATGGTTTCAATTTTTCACCATTGAGAACGATGTTGGCTATGGGTTTGTCATATATGCCCTTTATTATTTTGAGGTAGTTTCACTCTATGCCTACTTTCTGGAGTTTTTATTTTTTTATTATAAATGGGTATTGAATTTTGTTAAAAGCTTTTTCTGCATCTATTGAGATGATCATATGTTTTTTCTCCTTCAGTTTGTTAATATGATGTATCACATTGATTGATTTGCATATATTGAAGAATCCTTGCATTGCTGGGATAAACCCCACTTGATCATGGTGTATGATTCTTTTAATGTGCTGTTGGATTCTGTTTGCTAGTATTTTGTTGAGGATTTTTGCCTCTATGTTCATCAGTGAAATTGGCCTGCAGTTTTCTTTCTTTGTGACATCTTTGTCTGGTTTTGGTATCAGGGTGATGGTGGCCTCGTAGAATGCGTTTGGGAGTGTTCCTCCCTCTGCTATATTTTGGAAGAGTTTGAGAAGGATAGGTGTTAGCTCGTCTCTAAATTTAATTTTATTCACAGTTTCAATTTCAGTGCTTGTGACTTGTCTGTTCATATTTTCTTTTTCTTCCTGGTTCAGTCTTGTAAGGTTGTGCTTTTCTAAGAATTTGTCCATTTCTTCCAGGTTGTCCATTTTATTGGCATAGTGTGGCTTGTAGTAATCTCTCATGATCCTTTGTATGTCTGCAGTGTCAGTTGCTACTTCTCTTTTTTCAGTTATAATTCTGTTCATTTGAGTCGTGTACCTTTTTTTCTTGATGAGTCTGGCTAATGGCTTATCAATTATGTTTATCTTATCAAGGAACCAGCTTTTAGTTTTACTGATCTTTGCTATTGTTTCCTTCATTTCTTTTTCATTTATTTCTGATCTGATCTTTAATTATTTCCTTCTGCTGACTTTGGGGTTTTTTTGTTCTTCTTTCTCTGATTGCTTTAGGTGTAAGGTTAGGTTGTTTATTTGCAATGTTTCTTGTTTCTTGAAGTAGGATTGTATTCCTATAAACTGCCCTCTTAGAGCTGCTTTTGCTGCATCCCATAGGTTTTGGATCATTGTGTTTTCATTGTCATTTGTTTCCAGGTCTTTTGTGATTTTCTCTTTTGATTTCTTCAGTGATCTCTTGGTTATTTAGTATTGTGTTGTTTAGCCTTCATGTGTTTATATTTTTTAAAGATTTTTTTCCTGTAATTGATATCTAATCTCATAGCATGTGGTCGGAAAGGATAGGTGATATGATTTCAATTTTCTTAAATTTATTGAGGCTTGATTTGTGACCCAAGATATGATCTATCCTGGAGAATGTTCCATGAGCCCTTGAGAAGAATGTATATTCTGTTGTTTTGGGATGGCATGTCCTATAAATATCAATTAAGTTCATCTTGTTTAATGTATCATTTAAAACTTGTGCTTCCTTATTAATTTTCATTTTGGGTGATCTGTCCAAAGGTGAAAGTGGGGTGTTAAAGTCCCCTAGTATGATTGTATTACTGTCGATTTCCCCTTTTATGGCTGTTAGTATTTGCCTTATGTATTGAGGTGATCCTATGTTGGGTGCATAAATATTTGCAATGGTTATATCTTGTTCTTGGGTCGATCCCTTGATCATTATGTAGTGTCCTTCTTTGTCAGTTGTAATAGTCTTTATCTTAAAGTCTCTTTTGTCTGTTATGAGAATAGCTACTCCAGCTTTCTTTCGACTTCCATTTGCATGGAATATCTTTTTCCATCCCCTCAGTTTCAGTCTGGTTGTGTCCCTAGGTCTGAAATGGGTCTCTTGTAGACAGCATATATACGGGTCTTGTTTTTGTATCCATTCAGCCAGTCTATGTCTTTTGGTTGGAGTATTTAATCCATTTAGATTGAAGACAGTTATCAATATGTTCCTATTACGATTTTCTTAATTGTTTTGGGTTTGTTATTGTAGGTCTTTTCCTTCTCTTGTGTTTCCTGCCTAGAGAAGTTCCTTTATCATTTGTTGTAAAGCTGGTTTGGTGGTGCTGAGTTCTCTTATCTTTTGCTTGTCTGTAAAGCTTTTAATTTCTCTGTCGAATCTGAATGAGATCCTTGTTGGGTAGTTTAATCTTGGTTGTAGGTTTTTCCGTTTCCTCACTTTAAATATGTCCTGCCAGTCCCTTTTGGCTTGCAGAGTTTCTGCTGAAAGATTAGCTGTTAACCGTATGGGGATTCCCTTGTGTGTTATTTGTTGCCTTTCCCTTGCTGCTTTTAATACTTTCTTTGTATTTAATTTTTGATAGTTTGATTAATCTATGTCTTGGCGTGTTTCTCCTTGGATTTATCCTGTATGGGACTCTCTGCACTTCCTGGACTTCATTGACTCTTGTTTCCCATATTATGGAAGTGTTCAACTATAATCTCTTCAGATATTTTCTCAGTCCCTTTATTTTTCTCCTTTCTTCTTGTACCCATATAATTTGAACGTTGTTGTGTTTAATGTCCCAGAGGTCTCTGAGACTGTCTGCAGTTCTTTTCATTCTTTTTTCTTTATTCTGCTCTGCAGTAGTTATTTCCATTATTTTGTCTTGCAGGTCACTTATCCGTCCTTCTCCTGCCTCAGTTATTCTGCTCTTAATTCCTTCTAGAGAATTTTTAATTTCATTTATTGTGTTGTTCATCATTTTTTGTTTGCTCTCTAGTTCTGCTAGGTCCTTGTTAAACGTTTCTTGTATTTTCTCCATTTTCTTTCCAAGATTTTGGATCATCTTTATTATCATTACTCTGAATTCATTTTCTGGTAGACTGCCTATTTCCTCTTCATTTGTTTGGACTGTTGGATGTTTACCTTGCTCCTTCATCTGCTGTGTGTTTCTCTGTCTTCTCATTTGGCTCAACTTACTGTGTTTGGGATCTCCTTTACACAGGCTGCATGTTCATAGTTCCCATTGTTTTTAGTGTCTGCCCCCAGTGGCTAAGGTTTGTTCAGTGGGTTGTGTAGTTTTCCTGGTGGAGGGGACTGATGCCTGTGTTCTGGTGTATGGCACTGGATCTTGTCATTCTGCTGTGCAGGACCGCATCTGGTGGTGTGTTTTGGGGTGTCTGTGACATTATTATGCTTTTAGGCAGCCTCTCTGCTAATGGATGGGGTTGTGTTCCTGCCTTGCTAGTTGTTTGGCTTAGGGTGTCCAGCACTGTAGCTTACCGTTTCTTGAGTGGAGCTGGGTTTTAGCGTTGTGATGGAGATCTCTGGGAGCACTTTCACCATTTCATATTACGTGGAGCTGGGAGGGCTCTGGTAGACCAATGTCCGAACTCAGCTCTCACAACCCAGAGGCAAAGGACTGACACCCGGCCAGAGCAGGAATACCCTGTCAGCCACATGGCTCAAAAGAAAAAGGAGAAAGAAAGAAAAAAATAAAAGAAAATAAAATTATTATAATAAAGAAAAATAAAAATAATAATAAATATTAAAAATTTAAAAGTAATAAAAAAGATGAAATAATAAAACAAAGAAAGAAGAGAGCAACCAATCCAAAAAAACAAATCCACCAATTATAACCGGTGCAAAAAACTATACTAAAAAGAATAAAAAAGGACAGACAGAACCCTAGGATAAATGGTAAAAACAAAGCTATACAGACAAAATCACACAAAGAAGCATACACATTCACAATCACAAAAAAAGAAAAAGGAAAAAAATATATATATATATAAAAGGAAGACAACAACTAAATCAATAAACAAATCTACCAATGATAATGAACTCTAAATACTAAACTAAGACAAACATAAAACCAAAAACAAATTAGATGCAGAAAGCAAACCCCTAGTCTACAGTTGCTCCCAAAGTCCACAGCCTCAATTTTGGGATGATTTGTTGTCTATTCACATATTCCAGAGATGCAGTGTACATCAAGTTGATTGTGATGATTTAATCTGCTGCTCCTGAGGCTGCTGGGAGAAATTTCCCTTTCTCATCTTTATTTGCACAGCTCCTGGGGTTCAGGTTTGGCTTTGGCCCTGCACCTGTGTGTAGGTCGCCTTAGGGTGTCTGTTCTTTGCTCAGCCAGGACGGGGTTAAAGTAGCAGCTGATTGGGGGCTCTGGCTCACTCAGGCTAGTGGGATGGAGGGGTATGGAATGCAGGATGAGCCTGCGGCAGCAAAGGCTGTTGTGACCTTGCAACACCTGAGGCACACAGTGTGTTTTCCCGGGGAAATTGTCCCTAGATTATGGGACCCTGGCAGTGGCAGGCTGCACAGGCTCCCAGGAGAGGAGGTGTGGATAGTGCCTTGTGCTTGCATACAGGCTGCTTGGTGGTGGCAGCAGCAAACTTAGCATTTCATATCCGTCTCTGGTGTCCACACTGGTAGCCGCAGCTCACGCCCATCTCTGGAGCTTGTTTAGGCAGTGCTCTGAATCCCCTCTCCTCGTGCACCCCGAAACAATTGTCTCTTGCCTCTTAGGCAGTTCCAGACATTTTCCTGGACTCCCTCCTGGCTGGATGTGGCACACTAGCCCCCTTCAGGCTGTGTTCACGCAGCCAACCCCAGTCCACTCCCTGGGATCTGACCTCCGAAACCTGAATCTCAGCTCCCGGCCCCAACCCGTCCTGGCAGGTAAGCAGGCAAGCCTCTCAGGTTGGTGATTGCTTGTCAGCACCGATCCTCTGTGTGGTAATCTCTCCTCTTTGTGCTCTGCACCCCTATTGCTGTGCTCTTCTCTGTGGGTCTGAAGCTTCCTCCCCACTACCCCCTGTCTCTGCCAGTGAAGGTGCTTCCTAGTGTGTGGAAACTTCCTCCCTCACAGCTCCCTCCCAGAGGTGCAGGTTCCATCCCTATTCTTTTGTGTCTGTTTTTTTCTTTTTTCTTTTGCCCTACCCAGTTACATGGAGAGTTTCTAGCCTTTTGGGGAGTCTGAGGTCTTCTGCCAGTGTTCAGTAGGTGTTCTGTAGGAGTTGTTCCACATGTAGATGTATTTCTGATGTATTTGTGAGGGAAGGTGACCTCCACATCTTACTCCTCCGCTATCTTGAAGGTCTCCCCTTATTGTTGAGTTTTAAAAGTTCTTTGTGTTTTTTGGATAAGAGTCCTTTATCAGATGTGTCCTTTGCAAGTATTTTCTCCAAGTCTGTGGCTTATCTTCTCTTGCTCATGTCTTTTGTAAAGCAGAAGGTTTTAATTTTAGTGAAGTCCCACTAATCAATTATTTCTTTCATGGATTGTTTCTTGGTCTTGAATCTAAAAAGTTATCACCATATTCAAGGTCATCTAGGTTTTCTACTACATTATTTTTTAGGAGTTTTATAATTTTGCATTTTACACTTGGGTCTATGATACATTTTGAGTTCATTTTTGTGCCTAAATTTATTTTTCTTCAATGTGGATGTCTAGTTCTAGCACCATTTGTTGAAAGACTGTCTTTACTCCATTGTATTACATTTTCTCCTTTGTCAAAGATCAGTTGACTATATTTACATGGGTCTGTTTCTGCACTCTTCATTCTGTTCCATTGATCTATTTATCTGTTCTTTTACCAGTACTACACTTTCTTGCTTATTGTAGCTTTAAAGTAAGTCTTAAAGTTGGTTAGTGTCAGTCCTCCAACTTTGTTCTTCTCCTTTAATATTGTGTTGACTCTTCTGGGTCTTCTGCCAATGTATTCATTTTATTAGTTGATTATAGTACCTTCGTGACATGCATTCCATCCCATATTTCACAGCCTTCATTGTCAATAAAAATTGATAGCACAATATTTTGTATTAAAAATTAATGTTTTTAAGAATACGCTGCCGATAATCTTATTCTGGGAAAGCTTGGACTAGATTTTTTTCAATTCTGACATTGTTTCAAATTCAGCAAATGTCAAGTAAAAGAAAACAATTGTCCTTTCCTTGACTTTCATAGTACACATGACTTAAAAAAAAATTGGGCAAGAACATTTTCGATTTGAAATAGATTCAGGGCTGGATTCAGTTATGGCCCTGAATGTAAACATTTACACAGTGTCTTTTGAAGAGAACCTAAAGGCTCAGTTAACATTTAATAAGTATTTTTGGAGAACATATCAGATTCTAGGATATGAATATAAAAAAATTCAACACAATGTAGAAAGAGGGAAAATTGAAAACTAAAGATAAAATATATAATATGTCACATGGAGACCTAATGAATGATGGAGAAAATAATAAATCCAGAAAAGAGACAAAGAATGCTGGGTGCTAGTTAAATTTTGAAGTGTTTTAGTGAAGACAGTGTTCAAAGAAAGCCTCCTAAAGACCCAGAGGATGTGAGAACATGAGTATGTACATTTGAGGAAAAGTACATTTGAGGAAAAAGCATTAATTCAAAGCAGAAGCTCTGAGGCAGGACTGCTCCCCATCATTTGTTCGTGGAGCATCATTGAGGCTAGTATAGCCAGCATGGAGTAAGCTAGGGAGGTGATAGAAACAAAGATTGTTAGAGTGGCTATAGAGGTAGAAACATATGAGCCTTTGTTGGCCCCTGAAAGCAATTGGGTATCTACTTTGAGTGTTAAAAATAATAATAATAATAATTGAAGGGTTTTGCAAAAGGGATTGGAATGATTTGACGTAAGGTTTTTTCCTATTAACTCTATGGGATCATGGTGGACTCAGAGAGACCAGTTGGGAAGTTATTGTAATAACCCAGACTTAGACCAGGGTGGTAGCCAGGAAGGTAAATTGAAGTGATTGAAATAAGGATACATTGGGAATATTGAGCTGTCCCAACAGATTGAATATTGAGAATAAGGGAGAAAAGTAAGGAACAATTCCAAACATTTTGAGCAACTGTTCTGAGCAACTGGAAGGGTAGAGTTGCTGTTCTTGAAATGGAAGGTGGGGAATGTAGGAGTGGTTTGGGGGAAATTTGAAGAATTCAGTTTGGAGCACTAAATGTGAGACATGTATTAGCCATTCAAGTGAAAGTGTTTGTCTTGAATTAAGAGGAATGGACTGGGGTGGAGATATGTATTTTGGAATAGTAAGCACATAGATTGCATTTAAATCCTTGAAACTGGATAAGATGACCAAAGGACTGTGTGAGATGTAGCAGAAGTCCAAGTACTGAGATTCTGGGACCCTCCAACATTTTGAAGTTGGAGAGATGTAGTGGGACCAGCAAATTAAATTGTCATTTAGATAATGGCTAGATAGGTCGGAGGCAAACTAGGACTATGTTGTGTTCTGGATACCTTGTGAAGGAAGTTTTCATCTTCCCTCAAAAAGCTCATCCACTAACTGTAAGATATACAGCTCTGCCCATCTAGGCAACCTGAGATTCTTCTTTTAGGGACATTAGGAAAATACATGATCCTGGGTAGAGAAGAAGAATAGATTTCACACTTTCTTTTAGATGCTTTTTACTTTTTTATGATAGTCACAAGCCCTTTCCCTGAAATACTATCAACAATTATTTCACAAATGACAGATTGACTTTTGGGGCTGTACTGTCAGAAGCAATTAATATGATCAGAACTATGACTTTCATTAATCTTTACTGTCATAAAACCTTTACTCTCAGAAGGATTAGATTATCAGAGTTATGCTCTTTACTCTTAAGTAGCTTCTAAAGAGATATGATAAAGTAACTACAAACTTGAGAAACTTGAACATATACATATATATCTTCTGTCTATTGGCTAAAATCAAGTGCTGTGAATATATGTTTACCCTCATAACTAGACCTGGTCAATAGTGTGTATATTTAATTGAGGAATATTTAGAGGAGATTTATACATTGTTACTTAGATTAAATTTTCTTTTTGGCTTTGTATCAACTATATTCTAAAAGACTTTGAAGTGTGAACCATGCATTATAGGGTTATAAACAACTTTAAGTTTAAAACTGTATTCTTTATCATATTGTCATATGTCTTTTATTCTTATTTTAATGACAGTTATATAGTATCAATTTTGGATTAAATTACATTGTACAAAGTGGATTATTAAGCTAATATGCTTGAACTTCTTTTAGGCGTTTTATATACATATATAATATATCACGTATGTATGTATTCTATTGTGACATTCTTTGAAATGTCTAAGCATATCACTGGGGACTAGAAAACATTTTGAGGACAGAGCAGATTCAAGTGTTTCAGAAACAACAAATGTCATATTAAGTCTAATACAGTGACAGTATATATACCTTATTAATATATTATGATGCTTTTAACCTATACAATCCAATAGAACTAATACAATACTTCTATTAATGGCATCATTTTCTCTTAGAAAACATTAAATCCCATATTACTAGGAAATGCTATAACTTTGGGAGAAGTAGTTCATGTAAGAGAGTAGCATGTTAATACACTATCATTTGCAACCAATTTAGGATGTGTCAAGAGTCATATGCTTCTCTGGAACTATTCTGTCACGTAGTGTTGTTGTTGTTTTCTTTTTTTTTTACTAATCACAGAGTAAGTGATTCCATCATTTTAATTACAACTGCACATTATGAGTAGTCCTGGAGAAGGCTAATTCTTATAATATTATCAGATAATAAAAAAATTCATAATTTAGAAATAATTTAAAATTTCAAGAAATTTATTTTCTATTTATGTTCACAATTTGTGTGCATATTAAATTTAGAGTATGTATTAGGATGTATATAAATAATCAAGTTTAATAATAACTGTAATGCACTCATCTTTATCTTTTAACAAAAACTTTAAAATTTAACTTTTATAGGGGTTTCCCTGGTGGCTCAGTGGTTGAGGGCCCGACTGCCAATGCAGGGGACACAGGTTTGTGCCCCGGTCCGGGAGGATCCCACATGCCGCAGAGCAGCTGGGCCCATGAGCCATGGCTGCTGAGCCTGTGTGTCCAGAGCCTGTGCTCCACAACGGGAGAGGCCACAAAGGAGAGAGGCCCGCGTATCGCAAAAAAAAAAAAAAAAAAAAAAAAAAAAAAAAAAAAAAAACTTTTATAGATTATTTATAGCAAAGAAAATTAAACATCTGCTTTATGTCAATAATTTGCAAGTTTTAATTAAGCTATATCTTAAAAAAATTAATTCCAAGTTAGAATCTTGTGTTTGGGATATGAAATTTGCAACTTTATCTGAAGGGAAACTGTTTTGCTAAATTTCGGCTGTTAAAGTCATCAGCCATGACTTACCTTGATGAAGTAAAGTTGTTTAGTGAACAATGATTATTTGAACAAAAGTCTTTTTTGGTTCTGTGAAATCTTCTTCAGACAGTTGATAGAAACAGCATATGCTATCTCATTGTGGTTTTGATTTGCATCTCCCTGATGATTAGTGACATTCAGCATCTTTTCGTGTGTCTATTGGCCATCTGTATGTCTTCTTTGGAAAATTGTCTATTCAGGTCCTCTGCCCATTTTTTTAACTGGATTGTTTGTGTTTTGATATTGAGTTGTATGAGTTCTTTATGTATTTTGGATATTAAACCCTTATTGGACATATCATTTGCAAATATCTCCCATTCGGTAAGTTGCCTTTTCATTTCGTTGATGGTTTCCTTCACTTTTTAGTGCGATGTAGTTTCATTTGTTTATTTTTGCTTTTAATTCCCTTGCTTGAAGAGACAGATCCAAAAAAATACTGATAAGACCAATGTCAGTGAACATAGTTTCAGATTTAAGTCTTTAATCTGTTTGAGATTTTTGTTTATGGTGCAAGAAAGTGGCTTTGTCTCATTCTTTTGCATAAATCTGTCCAATTTTTCCAAAATCATTTATCAAAGAGACTGTCTTTTCCCCATTGTATATTCTTGCTTCCTTTGCAGTAGATATAATCACCCCGATGTTCACTGTAGCATTATTTACAATAGCCAAGATATGGAAGCAATATGTATTCATTAATAGATGAATGGATAAAGAATGTTATATATATATATGTATGTGTATATATATGTATATATATGTGTGTATATATATACACATACATATATATACACAATGGAATATTACTTAGTCATAAACAAGAATAAAATCTTGCCATTTGTAACAACATAGATGGACCTCGAGAGTATTATGCTAAGTGAAACAAATTAAACAGAGAAAGACAAATACTGTATGATTTCACTTACATGTTGAATCTAAAAAATGAAACAAACAAACATAACAAAACAGAAACAGATTCACAGATACAGAAAACATACTGATGGTTGCTAGAGGAAGGATGTGGGAACTGGGAAAAATAGGAAAAGAGGATTAAGAAGTATAAACTTCCAGTTATAAAATAAATAAATCACAGGGATATAATGTACATCATAGGGAATATAGTCAATAATATTGTAATAATTTTGTATGGTGACAAATAGTAACTAAATTTTTTGTAGTGATCATTATTTAATGTATAAGAATATCAAATCTTTTCAACTTATCAAACATCAACTATAATGTATAATGAATATCAAATCAATATCAACTCTGTTGTACATCTGAAACTAATATAATATTTTAAGTCAAATATACTTCAATTAAAAAACAAAAAATAAAATTAATTTAAAAGGGAAAAAATAAATGGCATATGAGGGGAAAAAGATCTAAGGGTATTTAATTTCTTAATTATTTATCAGTAAGTGGTCAACAGAATGGGGTTTAGAATGTGAAAATGCCATCCATCTCAATTGTATTACCCGGTACACAGTGGATATTAAATAAATATTTGTGGAAAACATAAATGGATAAATAACTGAATGGATATATAAGGAAAATAATCTTTAAGATATTCATTGCAATTGTAATTATAAAATAATTATTTAAAAAACATTTGGGCATAAATTATTCCAAATAAAATCACACTATCTTATTTCCACATACCAGTAGGGGAACTTTTCATAAAATCTGAATTTGCACTACTGATTTCAAACCTCTGTTACCTATTCTTCCCATTTATCATCCTAGAACATCTGCTCTCACTTTACCCTGCCTACTTTCATCACCACCAGGCATCTTTTTAAGGGTTTTCTTTAAGGGTATGATCTTAAATGGAGTTAGAGATTGTTGTAAATTACTCTTCCTTAAAATACAGTAATCTACCTTTAAAAACTTACTGAGCCCATGGTTACATTCTCAAAATACAGATAGTACTTTTTAAATGTTAAAAACTTCCATATATATATATATATATATACATATATTTGAAATCACTTTAGATCTCCAAAATGGTAAGAGCTTATAAAAACAAAAAAATTACATTACTGCAGTTGTTATTAAACAAATTATGTTTGCCCTGATGTGTTTAATCTGGATGATGGCATATATAAATCTTAGATAAAATAAATAGAGAGAGGGAGGGAGGATGGGGGAAGGGAGAATATCTTATTATTAAATAAATAAGTGGTAATTATAAATGTTATAAAGAAAAGAAAAATGTTTGAGAGAACAAAATGATAATTAAAAAGGGTTAAAATTTCATATAGATATAGTGTTGTGAGGGAAGAATTTTTGAGGAGATGATATATGAGCAGATACCTGAATGATGAGGAATAATCCATGAGAAAACTCAAGGAAAGAGCTTTCAAAAGAGAGGGACAATGAAGATAATTACTCTCAAATATAGGCAAGTTTGCTATATTTGAAGAACAGGAAGCAAACAAGTAGGAGTATAGTTCTCTGTTCAAGGTAGGGAGTAGTAGGAGATGAATTCAGATGGCTCTGTGCTTCAAAATAGTGCCTTGCTCAAGAGACATGGTCAAGAAGAATACTGACATTGGGTGGAATGGAGAGGCTTATAAGTATAAAGAACTAACATTTATACTGGGTGTTATATATAGATTTTCTCAACCTCTTTTCTACTTTTCTTGATTTTAGAAGCAGGAAAGCTAAAAATCGTGTTTCCCAGACTTTCTTGAAGCTAAAATTCTGGATGCAATTTGGGTTTTTTTGATTATATACACTTAATATTGGGAAAATAGAAAGTGGAGACCATATTTCTTCTCATCTGCTAGAAGGCAAGATCATAGACCCTTGGGTGGTTAGATACAGTAACATAGAAAACCTGAACGAACTTTTTGGCCAAGCCAATACATTGGCCATACTTACCATTCCAGAGACCCATCAGCTTTCTGAGGGTAAGAGGACCTCTTAATGAAGGCGTGATGACTATAGCAGCATCTTTCTAATATCTGAATGATAGTATAGCATTCATATCCTTGAGGTTAAAATATCTGAATTCTTTTCCTGGAGCTCTCCAATGGTTTCAAGAGCACCTAATTCCATATATTAAAATACTTTCTGTCCTGAATTTCCAAGTCATCACTCTTTTAATAGTCTTTGCACTAAAGTAGATCATTGTAACCTATCTCAGCTCAGGTCATGAGCAGAATGAACTAAGAACTGACTCAGATGTAATAACTCATAATGAATCACCCATTCAAATACTACGGAACATGACAAGTACTTACAGAAAACCATCTGCCATGACCTTACTGCCCATTCTTATCTTATGACAAAGCCTTCTTTGATTAATTCACTTTACACTCAGATTTCTTTAAGGAAATCCTTTGGATTACTTGAATTTCGAGTTTCTATTTTTATTTTTAGGAAACATGATTTAAAATTTTGCGATATAGAAAAATTGTTCTATTTTGGTCTACTTAGTTTATCTGGTACTTCTTGGACTTCACTGGTCCCTGCTAGTGCTGCTTAAGGGGAAAAAGGAGTTTTCCTAGGCTGGGCTGCTCAAGCTCCCTGGGACAAAGAGACTCCCTAATACAGGCTGCTTCTTGTGGCATGGCCTCTCTTGCCTTGCCCTCGTTGTCCAGCCACCCTGGTTGGAGAAGGATAGTTTTAGGCAGCAAGAATGCTCATTTTGGCCACTAATTGTGAGGTGAGGTCCCAAATGATACTCCATTGATCGTAATACTGGGCTCATATGGTACTTTTGAGAGAGTCTTGTCTGATGATTGCTGATTTGTTATTATTTAGGAGTGGCCTAATTTAATTAAACTCTATGGAACAATAATTATTTTGAATGTTTAAAAGTATTCTAATTAGGATCTGTTTACTGGCAACACAAAGAAATTCCTATATATTGAAAGTTTCATTGAGATTGCAACCATGCTATTTGACTAAGAATAAATTCTATTTATGTATGCTTTTCAGGAACTTTACTATTGTATATAGTTTTATATATCTATATCACAGATATATCAACACAATCTGTGCACAAATATATAAAGTATATTTTATTATGAAGAAATTATTATTCTGTGAAAAATTTTAAAATATATTTCTTAGGTGAAGATGCTATTCTTGGAAAGACAAATGATTTTTCCAAATGCTTTCATGTCCATCTGTGAAGCCACTAATCCTTCTAATATTATTTTTGCCAATCTTTAATATAAGCATTCATTATTTAACTTAAAATTTTAATTTTTGTACATTTTGCTCAGCAATACTAAGATACAAATATTTGAGAAACAAAATGACACTGAACTCGTTAAATGTTAGTGCTAGGACATATTTCCAGTTTTTTGACCTTTGGATTAGCAGTATAATAGTATTCATCATTTCTTTTTAACTTCAAAAATTCTAAACACTTCATTTGTAAGTCAGAAATTTTCAGTTCCGTCCTAAAAACCATAGATAAATAAAGAGACAAACCAGTGAGTATTTGACAACCTATCATGTGTAAGGTATTTTTGGTAGGTGTTAAGAGGGCTGCATAAAGTGAGAACACTACTTATAGGAACTTATAATTAAATTGGAATTATAAAATACTAACATATGATAGAGAATATGGATCATAGATTCAGTTGTTCACAACTGATGAATATCTTTATTTTTTATATCAACTAATTCTAAGTCCTGTCCAAGCTGTCAGCTACAAGTCAAGCTCAGTTTTACGACTTAATCCCTTTCCCCACTCCATCAGTGTTGTACAATTACTCTAGCATCTTACATTGAAGAGATATCAATCATTGTTCACCAGCCCTCACTGGTATCCACTGAAACAACCACTATCCCAGTGTTCAGGATCCCTTTAGGTTCAGAAGCTCTGCTGTTTTTGTGTCATCTTTGAGTTCCCTGCAAAGAAACCTCAATATCTGCTTCGTTCAAGCATAACATGGCTATTCTTCTCTGATGTTTTCCTGTTCCTCAGGCTGCTGCCAGCTAACAGGGCCCATGGCCTCTGTTAGAAAGATCTACAGTCTTTTCTCCCTTCTACAATCTCTCTTAATTCTTTTTTTTTTTTTTTTTTTCTTTTTGCGGTATGTGGGCCTCTCACTGTTGTGGCCTCTCCCGTTGCGGAGCACAGGCTCCGGATGCGCAGGCCCAGCAGCCATGGCTCACGGGCCCAGCCGCTCCGCGGCATATGGGATCCTCCCAGACCGGGGCACGAACCCGTATCCCCTGCATCGGCAGGCGGACTCTTAACCACTGCGCCACCAGGGAGGCCCTCTCTTAATTCTTATTCCTAAAATCATTTATCTTTTCTTCCCTCATCTGTGACAATCCTTCTAGAGACTGACTGGTACAAAAGTTAGTAAAAGCTGATGACTACAGCTTTTTTCTCTCTCAGCTTGCTGAATTCTCTGAGAAAAGGAAGTCCAAAACTCCTGGCTACCTTCCTGAAAAGAAGTAAATATAGGATTCTTCAGATTATTATATAAATACATTATCCTGTCACAATAACTGAACCACTAGATAAAATGAAATACTTGAATCAGACAATAAATATTGCAGAAGGTTGAATATGAGTGAGGAATGTGACTTGACATGGAGTTGGATCAGAGTAGATACAACAGAGAGATGCACTTTGAAAGTATACATATAATGTAAATCTGTTGATAGGAAAGTTGCATGGCTATGATGTGTAAATGAAATGCTTTCATATGAAATAAGTTAAATGAATTAATAAAAATTACAATTAATTTTTTGCTTTCTCATTATAACCTAGATATACATAATGTAGGTTGGAATTCATAACTTGTGAAGAAATGGTAACGAGGAAGGTCAAATTTAGATAATGACGAATTAGCTATGACAATAACTGTATTGATAAATATTAAAAAAAAGGAAATAGAATGAGCTTATCCTCACACTTCTTACATCAGTCAATATGTACTGTTATACTGCATGATATTATCAGCACCCTGCTTGGGTGCTTGATGGCATGTTATATATGACACTAGTGACCTTTCTTAATAAGAATATTTGATAGCAAACAAGTAAAAAAGATTGCAGATAAGAAAAAAAAGGATCATGTGGCTTTTGAGAAATATCAATGGTTACTCTTTTAACTGCTGTATAGGTTTGGGCAATTTTTTTTTTTTTTTTTGCGGTACGCGGGCCTCTCACTGCTGTGGCCTCCCCCACCGCAGAGCACAGGCTCCGGATGCGCAGGCCCAGCGGCCATGGCTCACGGGCCCAACCGCTCCGCGGCACGCAGGATCCTCCCGGACCGGGGCACGAACCCGTATCCCCTGCACCGGCAGGCGGACTCCCAACCACTGCGCCACTAGGGAAGCCCTGGGCAATTTTAAAAGCTTAGATATCAATGCAAGAATAAGCATGACTTGTATACATAATACTACTTTTATAAAGCACTGTAAAAGTTACATTAACTAAGTGAGAAAATATATTCTTTTACTTACATTATATCATAAAAAAATGTTGCTGTTGCATACAACCTAAGCTAAGAGCCAAGTCTGCAAGTTACCAAATAACACATTGTGTAGTCTATGTACAAAAAGTAAGCTGTAAAGAGTTTTCTGAGGGGGGAAGAAACAAAACCCAGCACAAAGGAAATACAGAGCCAACAAAACAAATCTTTTTGTCATGCTAAGTGCTATCATAAACGTGAGGCTAATTCTTCCTTTTTATTTAGTCATTTTCTAGTGATGATATACATGTTTATAAGCCAATCATAAGGTATTTATCAATTAATTACTGTGCAATTATTGCACCACACATATTTTATCTAACAACTCTTGCTTAGTATGGAATAATTTTAATTATGTATCTTGGAAAATTATACTGCATTCTAGATGGTGTGTATTAGACTGTCTAATAGAGTGGTTACCAAATCACACTTTGGAGTCTAATTACCTGGCCATTTCCTGCTGTGAAATCTTGGATAATGTATTTCATCTCTTTGAGGCTCTGTTTCTTCAAATCTAAATGTTGGTAATAATAATATATAACTCAGTATTATGTAGATTAAGGAAGGTAACAGAAAAATATTACTATATGTGTTGTAAATATAGTGAAAAGGTAACAATTATATAATATGACTTGATGGTATGATAGAATATTGTTCTAGTGTCCTGATCCCTCAGGTATCTTCAACTGGGCTCACCCTGGTTCTTTAAATTTCACTCAGAGTGTCATTCTTTTGTATTGATATTGTCTTTAGGCAAATATATTACCATGTGTAACCAATTAAGCTCTTATTAGTGTAAATTCGTTAGATCCTTTTCAACTTGAAACTTAGCTTAAACTGATCAATCTCATTTAACACTAATATTAACACTAATAAATCAAGTAAATAAACATGTAATGCAAAAATATGATAAATATTATAAATTTACAAGTTTGATTCTGTAAGGACATTGTTCCCAATGTTATGCCCTTGCTTAAATCAGGGCAGTGTACTCGACCTAGTTTGCATATTAGAATAATCTGAGCTTTAAAAAATTTATCAGGGCCTGATCCTCACCCAAAATGATTATAATTTAACTAGTCCAGAGTAAAGCTTGGACTTCAGAATTATCTAAAATATTTTCAAATGAGTCTAATGAGTTGCAAGTTTAGCAGAACTGAATTTAAATAAATTGTTTCAAGGTAAATGGTGGCAGTAGATATATTGTGCCTAAGAGAAGTACCTAAGAGAAGTACAGTACACTTTTAATTATAATTTTGTATAACAGTTCCACTTAAAATATGATTAGTTTTAAAACATATTTAAGGAAAATATAGTCAAGAAATAAATCATATAAATATGTTTCTTCTAGTACTTTAAACCCATAAATAATATACGTATATATAATCAATAAAATGATTGTCATTTTTAAAGAAGAATTTGTTCTTTAAGTGTGAACTTGAGTCCATTGCCTAGTCACTTACTTGAAGGACTAAATTGATTTTATGTCAAGGATTTTTATAAAGTTCACAGCAAAATTGGCAATGAATTCCCTGACACAAATATTTGTATTCTGTACTCAAGATATTGGAAATCTTAATTGCACTAGATGAATTGGCTAAGATTAAAGGAAGATAGAAAGATGAAAAGAAAAAATGTAGGGGAACATGCACACCAAGTCACATCTAGAAGTTGAAACAACCAGTCACAAAACAAATAAAGAAACTTATTAATGAAGATTCTAATGAAGGTGAAAAGGGAAATCATGAGGATAGTAAAAAGCTGGAATTGAAGGGGATTTAGAAAGATAATAATGACATATTCTACCTCCTGATCAGCATCTGCCTAAAGCTTAAGTGGAAACTAATCTCAAGTCAGTAACCTGGATCTAATAAAATTGTGAAGATATTATGGCAAAGAATAGAAAATTCAAGATAAAATATAGTTTATGATTATTTAGGTTTCATTGTTTTAATAACCTATATGATATGCTCCTCAGTCTCACATATCACATAATTTTCACATTTTGAAATCCATTGTTTTCTTTGCATTCTTTCTGCCTGGTCTGGGAATTAAACCACCTGTTTTATGTATAGGACTGATAACAGAGCCTCAGGTACTCCTCCAAGCTATACAATTTTCTTTACTCATTTGAAGCATTAGATGTTTGCTGGCTGTGAAAATAGGAAAGTTCAGAGTTGCTGATTTATAAATTATTAATGATGTAAACCTGAGCAGGCCAATTAAATTCTCCGAGCCTTGGCTATAAAGAAAAGGTATATTTCTGGTACCTCACCAATGTTTAGAAGCCAGGGGCTACTGAAAAGAAAGTGCTGGTCCTTTCTTCAAAACATTTGAAGGCAGTGGTAAGTTGAAACAAATTATAGGTTTAAAAAAGCCTAGGACAAACTCAATCATAGACTATACTGACTGAGGCCTGACACTACCAGCCTGAGAGTAAAATGAGCTTGGCTATTTGTGGAGATAAATATTATTTATTTCAGTTTCCACAAAATACCTGACATACAGTCAATAATTGCCAGACACATTAAACATCAAGTCTATATAGCCCGTTGTCAAGTGAGGAAATAATATAATTAACCTCAGAGAGGGCTTGATGCTGGAATTATCAAACAGGGATTTTAAGATTTTAAATTAACTATAATGAATGTAATAAAGTATCAAGGAGAGCAGTTTCATGAAAAATGTTTAATTTCACAAGAGCCATGGGAACTATGTAATAAAATTCTAGAGATTTAAACTATAATTTCAGAAATGAAGGATTTATTTAACTGGGCTGAAAACAAACTAGAAATCTCATAGTTCATATCATGAACTTGAATACAAGTAGAAAAAAATCCAAACCAAAGTACAAAGAGAAAAAAATGACTACAAATAGTAAATACTAATAATGTATCCAAGATTTGTGGAATAATACCAAAATATCTAAGAATGTAATTGGAGGCTCAAAAGAGAGAAAGAAGAAATAAAACTTGAAGAAATAATGGCTAAAATCTTTCCAAATTAAAGAGAACAGCAACCCACAGAATAAAGAACCTCAACAAAATGAAAGCATGGGTGAGGGCAGAAGCAGGAATTCAGTTAAGAAGCTATTACAACAGTCCAGACAAGAGATGTGGCAGCTTGGGTGAGAATGGTAGCAGTGAAAAGTTATACTCCATTTAAAATTATTATAGGGAAAGGAGATTGTTTCAAGATGGTGGAATAGAAGGATGTGCGTTAACTCCCTCTTGTGAGAGCACCAGAATCACAACTAAATGCTGAACAATCATCAACTGGAAGACACCAGTACACACCAGAAAAGATACCACACATCCAAAGACAAGGAGAAGCCACAATGAGATGGTAGGAGGGGTGTAATCACAGTAAAATCAAATCCCATAACTGCTGGTTGGGTGACTCACAAACTAGGGAATACTTATACCACAGAAGTTCACCCACTGGAGTGAAGGTTCTGAGCCCTACATCAGGCTTCACAACCTGGGGGTCCAGCAATGGGAGGAGGAATTCCTAGAGAATCAGACTTTGAAGGATAGCAGGATTTGATTACAGGAGTTTGACAGAACTGGGGGAAACAGAGACTCCATCCTTGGAGGGCACACTACACAAAGTAGTGTGTGCATCGGGACCCAGGGGAAAGAGCAGTGACAGCATGGGAGACTGAACCAGACCTACCTGTTAGTGTTGGAGGGTCTGCTGCAGAGGTGGGGGGTGGCTGTGGCTCACCATGAGGACAAGGACACTGGCAGAAGAAGTTCTGGGAAGTACTCTGTGGCGTGAGCCCTCCCAGAGTCCATCATTAACCCCACCTAACAGCCCTGGTAGGCCCCAGTGTTGGTCACCTCAGGCCAAACAACAAGGAGGGAACCAAGCCCCACCCGTCAGCAGACATGCAGATTAAAGTTTTACTAAGCTCTGCCCACCAGAGCAATACCCAGCTCTACCCACCACCAGTCCCTCCCATCAGAAAACGTGCACAAGCCCCTTAGATAGCCTCATCCACAAGAGGGCAGACAGCAGAAGCAAGAAGAACTACAATCCTGCAGCCTGTGGAACAAAAACCACATTCACAGAAAGATAGACAAGATGAAAAGGCAGAGGGCTATGTATCAGGTGAAGGAACAAGATAAAACCCCAGAAAAACAACTAAATGAAGTGGAGATAGATAACCTTCCAGAAAAAGAATTCAGAATAATGATAGTAAAGATGATCCAAGACCTCAAAAAAAGAATGGAGGCAAAGATCGAGAAGATGCATGAAATGTTTAACAAAGACCTAGAAGAATGAAAGAACAAACACCTAGAAGAATTAAAGAACAAACAAACAGAGATGAACAATACAATAACTGAAATGAAAACTACACTAGAAAGAATCAATAGCAGAATAACTGAGACAGAAGAACGGATAAGTGACCTGGGAGACAGAATGTTGGAATTCACTGCTGCAGAACAGAATAAAGAAAAAGGAATGAAAAGAATGAAGACAGCCTAAGAGACCTCTGGGACAGCATTAAATTCAACAACATTTGCATTATAGGGGTCCCAGAAGGAGAAGAGAGGGAGAAAGTACCCAAGAAAATGTTTGCAGAGATTATAGTCAAAAATTTCCTAACACAGGAAAGGAAATACTCACCCATGTCCAGGAAGCATAGAGAGTCCCAGGAAGGATAAATCCAAGGAGAAATACGCCAAGACACATAGTAATCAACTTGACAAAAATTAAAGACAAAGAAAAATTATTGAAAGCAACAAGGGAAAAATGACAAATAACCTACAAGGGAGCTCCCATAAGGTTAAGAGCTGATTTCTCAGCAGAAATTCTACAAGCCAGAAGGGAGTGGCACAATATATTTAAAGTGGTGAAAGGGAAGAACCTACAACCAAGATTACTCTACCGTCAAGGATCTCATTCAGATTCGTTGGAGAAATCAAAAGCTTAACAGACAAGCAAAAGCTAAGAGAATTCAGCACCACTAAACCAGCTCTGCAACAAATGCTAAAGGAACTTCTCTAAGTGGGAAACACAAGAGAAGGAAAAGACCTACACAAACAAACCCATAACAATTAAGAAAATGGTAATAGGGACATATGTATTGATAATTACCTTAAACATGAATGGATTAAATGCTCCAACCAAAAGACACACGTTTGCTGAATGGATACAAAAACAAGACCCATATATATGCTGTCTACAAGAGACCCACTTCAGACCTAGGGACACATACAGACTGAAAGTGAGGTGATTGAAAAAGATGTTCCATGCAACTGGAAATAAGATAAAGCTGGAGTAGCAATACTCATATCAGATAAAATACATTTTAAAATAAAGAATGTTACAAGAGACAAGGAAGGACACTACAAAATGATCAAAGGACCAATGCAAGAAGAAGATATAAGAATTATAAATATATATGCACCCAACACAGGAGCACCTCAATACATAAGGCAGCTGCTAAGAGATATAAAAGAAGAAATCGACAGTAACAGAGTAATAGTGGGGGGACTTTATCACCTCACTTACACCAATGGACAGATCATACAGACAGAAAACACAAGATTTAAATGAGACAATAGACCAGAGAGATTGAATTGATATTTATACGACATTCCATCCCCAAACAGCAGATTACACTTTCTTCTCAAGTTCACACAGAACATTGTCTAGGATTGATCAATCTTGGGTCACAAATCAAGCCTCAGTAAATTTAAGAAAATTGAAATCATATCAAGCATCTCTTCTGACCACAACACTATGAGATTAGAAATCAATTACAGGGAAAAAATGTTAAAAACACAAACAGATGGAGGCTAAACAATATGTTACTAAATAACCAAGAGATCACTGAAGAAATCAAAGAGGAAACCAAAAAATACCTAGAGACAAATGACAATGAAAACACAATGATCCAAAACCTAAGGGATACAGCAAAAGCAGTTCTAAGGGGGAAGTTTATAGCAATACAAGCCTACCTCAAGAAACAAGAAAAATCTCATATAAACAATCTAACCTTATACCTAAAGGAACTAGAGAAAGAAGAACAAACAAAACCCAAAGTTAGTAGAAGGAAAGAAATCATAAAGATCAGAGAAGAAATAAATGAAATAGAAACAAAGAAAACAATAACAAAGATCAATAAAACTAAAAGCTTGTTCTTTAAGAAGATAAACAAAATTGATAAGCCATTAGCCAGGCTCATCAAGAAAACCAGGGAGAGGACTGAAGTCAATAGAATTAGAAATGAAAAAGGAGAAGTTACAACAGACACCACAGAAATACAGAGCATCCTAAGAGACTACAACAAGCAACTCTATGCCAATAAAATGGACAACCTTGAAGAAATTGACAAATTCTTAGAAAGGTATAACCTTCCAAGACTGATCCAGGAAGACATAGAAAATATGAACAGACCAATCACAAGCAATGAAATTGAAACGATGATTAAAAATCTTCCAACAAATAAAAGTCCAGGACCAGATGGCTTCACGGGTGAATTCTATCAAACATTTAGAGAAGAGTTAACACCCATCCTTCTCAAATTCTTCCAAAAAACTGCAGAGGAAGGAACATTCCCAAACTCATTCTATGAGGCCACCATCACCCTGATACCAAAACCAGACAAAGATACTAGAAAAAAGAGAAAATTACAGGCCAATATCACTGATGAATATAGATGCAAAAATTCCCAAGAAAATAATAGCAAACAGAATCCAACAACACATTAAAAGGATCATACACCATGATCAAGAGGGATTTATCCCAGAGATGTAAGGATTGTTCAATATATGCAAATCAATCAATGTGATAAACCATATTAACAAATTGAAGAGTAAAAACCATATGATCATCTCAGTAGATGCAGAAAAAGCTTTTGACAAAATTCAACACCCATTTATGATAAAAACTCTCCAGAAAGTGGGCATAGAGGGAACCTACCTCAACGTAATAAAGGGCATATACAACAAACCCACAGCCAACATCATTCTCAATGGTGAAAAACTGAAAGCATTTTCTCTAAGATCAGGAAGAAGACAAGGATGTCCACTCTTGCCACTATTATTCAACATAGTTTTGGAAGTCCTAGCCACGGCAATCAGAGAAGAGAAAGAAATAAAAGGAATTCAAATTAGAAAATAAGAAATAAAACTGTCACTGTTTACACATGACATGATACCATACACAGATAATCCTAAAGATGCCACCAGAAAACTACTAGAGCTAATCAATGAATTTGGTAAAGTTACAGGATACAAAATAAATGCACAGAAATCTCTTGCATTCCTATACACTAATGATGAAAAATCTGGAAGAGAAATTAAGGAAACACTCCCATTTACCATTGCAGTGAAAAGAATAAAATACCCAGGAATAAACCTACCTAGGTAGAAAAAAGACTTGTATGTGGATAACTATGAGACACTGATAAAACAAATTAAAGATGATAGAAGCAGATGTAGAGGTATACCATGTTCTTGGATTGGAAGAATCAATATTGTGAAAATGATTATACAACCCCAAGCAATCTACAGATTCAATACAATCCCTATCAAATTACCAATTGCATTTTTTACAGAACTTGAACGAAAAATCTTAAAATTTTTATGGAGACACAAAAGACCCCGAGTAGCTAAAGCAGTCTTGAGGGAAAAAGCGGAGCTGGAGGAACCAGACTCCCTGACTTCAGACTATACCACAAAGCTACAGTAATCAAGAAAATATTGTACTGGCACAACAATGGATATATACATCAATGGAACAGGATAGAAAGCCCAGAGAGAAACCCACACACCTGTGTTCAACTAATCTATGATGAAGAAAGCAAGGATATACAATGGAGAAAAGACAGTCTCTTCAGTAAGTGGTGCTGGGAAAATTGGACAGCTACATGTAAAAGAATGAAATTAGAACACCCCCTAACACCATACCCAGATATAAACTCAAAATGGATTAGAGACCTAAATGTAAGACTGGACACTATAAAAGTCTTAGAGGAAAACATAGGAAGAACACTCTTTGACATAAATCACAGCAAGGTCTTTTTTGATCCACTTTGTAGAGTAATGGAAATAAGAACAAAAATAAACAAATGGGACCTATTGAAACTTAAAAGCTTTTTCACAGCAGAGACAACCATAATGAAGACGAAAAGACAACCGCCAGAATGGGAGAAAATATTTGCAAGCAAATCAGCAAAGGATTAATCTCCAAAATATATAAACATCTCATACAGCTCAATATTAAAAAAACAAACAGCCCAGTCAAAAAATGGGCAGAAGACCTAAATAGACATTTCTCCAAAGAAGACATACAGATGGCCAAGAAGCACATGAAAAGCTACTCAACATCACTAATTATTAAAGAAATGCAAATCATAACTACCATGAGGTATCACCTCACACCAGTTAGAATGGGCATCATCAGAAAATCTATAAACAACAAATGCTGGAGAGGGTGTGGAGAAAAGTGAACCCTCTTGCACTTTGGTGGGAATGTAAATTGATACAGCCACTATGGAGAACAGTATGGAGGTTCCTTAAAAAACTAAAAATAGAATTACCATATGATCCAGCAATCCCACTACTGGGCATATACCCAGCAAAAACCATAATTCAAAAAGACACATGCACCCCAATGTTCATTGGAGCACTGTTTACAATAGCCAGGTCATGGAAGCAACCTAAATGCCCATCGACAGATGAATGGATAAAGAAGATGTGGTACATATATACAATGAAATATCACTCAGCCATAAAAAAGTAACAAATCTGGGTCATTTATAGATACGTGGATGGATGTAGAGACTGTCATACAGAGTGAAGTAAGTCAGAGAAAAACAAATATCGTATATTAATGCATATATGTGGAACCTATAAAAATGGTACAGATGAACCGGTTTGTGGGGCAGAAATAGAGACACAGATGTAGAGAACAAATTTATGAACAATAAGGGGGGATAGTGGTGGGGGGGAGTGGTATGATGAATTGGGCGATTGGGATTGACATATATACACTAATATGTATAAAATGGATGACTAATAAGAACCTGCTGGATAAAAAAATAAATTAAATAAAATTCAAAAATTTAAAAACAAAAACCCAAAAACATGATAATTGCAAATACCTACAATTAAAACACACCCAGGTGCTTTGTAGTTCAACTACTAAAAAGGTAAAGGTAAAGAATAAATTATAAGAGCAGCCAGCGAAGATTAAACATACCATAGAGAAGGAAATGATGTTAACTAATAATGGCTAGCTTCTCACCAGAAACAGTGGAAGGCAGTAGACAATGGGATGGCATTTTTAAAATGCTGAGGAGGGGAGGGAGAACTATCAAGCTAGAAATCTATATTCAGCAAAATATCTTTCAAAAATAAAGATAACATAAAGCTATTCTGGGATAAAATAAAGCTGACAGAATTCATTTTTAGAATGGGATACTAAAACTAAGATAATTCATCCCTGGCGTACCTGAACTACAAGAAATTCTAAAAGAAAAAAAAATTTAAGGTTGAAGGGAAATCGTACAAGATCATAAGAGCTGCAGAGGAAAGTATATGAGAAATTGTGCATATTTGGTAGATAGTTAAATCGTGTGTGTGTTTGTGTGTGTGTGTGTGTGTATCTTTAGGTGAGTCTTAATTAATTAAAGCAGAAATAAAAATACATAACTTTAAAAGTGTAATGTATTATAGTGTTTTTGTGTATAGAAAATCAAATTTTAAGACAAGTCTCTAAAGGGCAGTAGTGGGAAAATAGAATTAGACCATAAAAATTCTCTTACCCTTTTTTTTAAATAGTGTAATAATATTGAAAGTAGACTGTGATCAATTAAAGATGAATATTGTAGTCTCTAGAACAAAGGTTCAGAACTGAACTGAATGGTAAGGAAACATAGTATTAAAGTTTGTCAAATGCAGTAAAAGCAATACTTGGAGGAAATTATGTAAATTTAAACATTTATATTAGACAAGAGTAAAGATATACAGTTAATGGTCTCCACTGTCAGTTCAAGAAGTTAGTAAAAGAAGAGCAAATTCAAACCTAAGTAAATAAAAGAAATTATAAAATAAGATCAGAAGTCAAGAAAACAATAAAATGACACAGTAGAGAAAATTAACAATGCCAAAATTAGTTATTTAAAAAGACAGATAAATTGCTAAATCTGAAAAAAATGATTAAGAAAAAAACTGAGAAAGCACACATTATCATAAAAATAATACGAGAGAACATAAGTGAAGATCCTATAGAAATTAAAAGGTAATACAAAAATATTGCAAACAAGTCTGTATTAACATGTTTGTTGATTTATATAAAATGCACAAAACCCTTGTAAGACATACATTACTAGCATTGACATAGAAGAAACAAGAAAATACAAAGAGCCCCTTATTTATTAAAATAATATAATTCATAATCATAAACTTTTTCACAAAGAGATTTCCAGGCCCAGATGGCTTCATCACTGAATTGTACTAGACATTTAATAAAGACAGAATATCAATACTTCACACACTCTTTGAGAAAATATAGGAGTGAACAATTTCCAACTTATCTTATGGGTCAATATTAATTTTATACCAAAACCTGAAAAAATACAACAAAAGAGATTTGTATATCAAAATTTGGCATGAATACAGATGTAAAAATTCTCAACACAATGCTAGTAAATCACCAATACATTAAAAAAAGATAAATCATCGTGACTGTCAGGCTTATCACAGGAATGCAAGCTTGATTCAAGAATTGAAATCAAACAATGTAAAACACCACATTAACAGAATAACGAGGAAAAATTTTATATATCAGTTATACAGCAAAAGCATTTGACAAAATTTTATGTCTCTTTTCTTTGAAAGCTCTAATCAAAATAGGATTTAAAGGAAATTTCCTCAAGATGCTAAAGGCCATTAAAAAAAAAAAAACTATAGGTAATTCATATGCATAGTCTAATGAAGAAACGCTAAACATTTTTTCTCTTAAGGTAAAGAACAAGCTTAGCTCTCACCAATTCCATTCACCATTATTCCAAAGGTCCTAGGAAGTGCTATAAGTTTGGGGGAAAATAAAAGGCAATCAATTTAGAAAGAAAAATTTAAAACTATAATTTTTCCAAATAACATAATTGTTTACTTACTAAACCTTATGATATTTCCAAAATCATCAGAATAGTTGATTTGCCAAGATGCAAGATTCAATATCAATAAAAATTGAATTTCTATATATTAGCAATGAACAATTGGAAAACAAAATTTTAAGTATCTCAAAATATATAGTGGGCTTCTCTGGTGGTGTAGTGGTTGAGAATCCGCCTGCCAATGCAAGAGACACGGGTTCGTGCCCCGGTCTGGGAAGATCCCACATGCCGCGGAGTGGCTGGGTCCATGAGCCATGGTCGCTGAGCCTGCGCGTCCGGAGCCTGTGCTCCGCAACAGGAGAGGCCACAACAGTGAGAGGCCCGTGTATCTCACACACACACACACACACACAAATATATATATAGTAATATAAAAAATGACTTCAAATACCTTAGCATAAATCTAATAAAATTTCTGCCAGATCTATACGTTTAAACAACGGAGTCTTTTTGAGAAAAACAAAGACCTATATATAGAGATGTATCATGTTTATGGATTGGAAGACAGTATTAAGATTCCCCCAAAATACATCTACAAAATTTCCTGCAGGGGGCTTCCCCGGTGGTGCAGTGGTTGAGAGTCCGCCTGCCAATGCAGGGGACACAGGTTCGATCCCTGGTCTGGGAAGATCCCACGTGCTGCGGAGTAACTAAGCTCATGTGCCACAACTACTGAGCCTGTGCTCTAGAGCCCATGAGCCACAACTACTGAGCCCACGTGCCGCAACTACTGAAGCCCACGCGCCTAAAGCCCGTGCTCCACAATGAGATAAGCCATTGCAATGAGAGGCCCACGCACCGCAGCAAAGAGTAGCCCCCGCTCGCCGCAACTAGAGGGAGCCTGTGCGCAGCAATGAAGACCCAACACAGCCAAAAAAAAAAAAATTCCTGCAGGCATTTTAAAACATAATAGATAATTCTAAAATGCACTTGCAGATGTATAGAATGTAGAATATCAAAGCCATTTTGAAAAAGAAGAATAAAATTTTGGAGATAATACACTATATGATTTCAAGACTTACCATAAAGCTACAGCAATACAGAGAATGTTTTAAAAATTACTCGACTTTGGTTATTTGAATGAGTCACAGGTCACCAAAGAGCATATTAACGTCAGGCCATTTTAATAAGTACAGTCAAATCTATACACCTGTAATGGAAATACTTCAGGTTCAGTTCCAGACCACTGCAGTAAAGCAAATATCACCATAAAGGAGTCATATCAATTTTTTGGTTTTTCAGCTCATATAAAACTTAATATTTACACTATAGTATAGTCTATTAAGTATGTAATAGCATTATATCTAGAAAAAATGTACATACTTTAGTTAAACAATAGTGCTGTTGGAAAAATGGTGCCAATAGACTTGCTCGACAGTTTTCTTCAATGTGTAAAAAATGCAACATCTGTGAAGCACAAAAAAGTGAAATGCAATAAAATGAGTTGTGCCCCCATATAGTGATAACTCATCGTGATCTTAGTTTGTATTTGCACAGTGGCTAGTGATGTTGAACATCGTTTCATGAGCTTATTTTCCATCTCTGTAATCTCTTTGGTAAAATATCTCATCATGTCTTTTGCCCATTTGCTAATTGGATTGTTTTGTTACTGTTGTGGGGGAAGTGGGAGAGAGACAGAAGATTAAATAAATGGAAGAAATGTTGCATGCACCTAAGATGTAAATGTGCCATAGATAGAGGAATATGATTAACCCAAATCTGGGCACCTGAGTCTAAAAACAACAAAACCATCACTGACAGCAGGTGTATAAGACAACGGATATGAAACATCTTTTAAATTTCAAGTGCTTTACTTGGTAAAGTGCCACTTTGAATATATACTTATTATCATTGCCAATTTTACCCTTCTACATCTTTGGTCTATTACCTACTGCTTCATGCTAAATTCACACTTTCAAAATTTAAGGTAACGCTGAGGAAACGATAGGATAAACAAAGTGAATATTATGAAGATTAACACAATCCATACATTTTTACATGACTCCAAATTCCTCAAAATTAACAGACTAGGACTTCAACATTTTCAACCTTGTTTGCATAGTAATATCACCTGATGATATATACATATAATTATATCGTAAACAAACTGTTCCCATCCTAGACTAATTGAAACAGAATCTGAGTGCTAGAGCCCAGGCAATGGTAGGTTTTCAAATCTCCTTAGGTGATTCAAAGGTCCCTTTGCGAGGAAGCTGGGTTAGGTGAAGTTGTAGGATTAGGGATTTTACTCTGTTACAGAGCATATGAAGACTGTGCTTATTTGTGTTCCTCTTAGAAATACAATGGGAATTGTAAATATTGTATGGACAGAGGTCAACTGTTATACCCTGTCCATTCTTTTGTAAGTGGGATCATAGTTTTAGGCCAGAAGTTTTCTCCTTTGACTTGTTTTTATCACAGTTGGTTTGTTAATTAGATACAGGGTCTGGCTTCCTTTGCTGTGAAACATAATTCTGTTATCAGCAAAACCACATTCTGCCCAAGGGTGATTTCTCCAATGGCTTTAATCTCCCTTTTCAAATCCATGAAATAAAGAGACTTCCAAACTAGGGAATGAATAGTCATTTGGATTAAAAGAGACTTTCAGTTTAGATTTCAGATATTCTAACTCACTGTGAAAGTTTGATAAAAAGTGAACCAGGGTTTTTAATTAATTATGTACAGAAAGTTGACAAAATTCTGTTGGGAGATATTCCTAATAATACATGCACGTAATGTAGTGGGAATTATTTATAAATATAAATGAATTGAAAGGCTTATAATCCTAGAACAAGACGATGAAAAATCAAACCATGGTTGGCAAACTCACAATTAAATTCTCAGTTAGTAAATGACTTACTTCAGAATTCTCTTTAATCTTTGTTTTCCAATATGTTCCTGGAAGCAAAGAGAAAAGAAAAATCTCAGCCAGAGCTTGAGTAGGAAACTCTTAGAGAGACTACATTACACACATATAATTTTAATAACTCCTGGTTGGTTTGAAGATCCTTGAATTTACATGAAAACATAACCTCCTTTCTGTGTGTATGTGTGTCTAATATGCATATACATACGTATATATATTTATATATACACATAAATGAAATATAAGTTTTGACAGAGATTTAGTGACCTTTGCAAATGTAAAAATTAAAAAAAAATCAAATTGTAGATTTTGAGGAAGAACTCTTATTTCTGAAAAAGAAATTGATTTTGCTTGTGTGATGTTTGTATATTTTTACACCTGACATTTCATATTGAATATTTTATAGAAGTAGGAAACAAACTTTTATTTAATGGTGAGTCTAGATATGTGTTCTAATACCTGGCTGTATAGGATTTAGCTGCTCATAAAATTATTCCCTACTCTTATATTATAGGCAGATTCATATGCTTAGTTACCCAAATGTCAGCAAATAAGTCTGTATTAAAATTATTTGACTCTTCAAAATTACTTCTGATATTTCATCTTCTTCAAAATTATATCAAGAAGAAGAACTCATTTGATATCAGTGAAAATGTCAAGGTATACCTTGTACTTGGTGATACCCTGAATGACTATATTTGTCTATCTCTCACACTTGGTCATTGCTTTCCTGAGGGCAGGAAGTGTGGCTTTTTGCTACTCCAGTATATCACCTAGCACAGTCCCTGGCAAATATTATGTGTTTTATGAATTATATTTTTTGAGATAAACTGAATCAAACTTTATACTATCTATAAATACTCCTAAGTCTGATAATACCATTCCATTTATTCACTGAGAAGTTCTGTATTGATAGTTCTAAAGGATGATTCTTTTCCAAACTAACTGTACTCACTTGAGGTGTAGATATAAAACATGATCCCTTCTTATACAGGTTGACTGGTATGGATGCTGATATGTTTTTCACCACTGATATGCCATGTTAACATAAGATGTGGGGTTACTGAGGCATACAACCTATTCAGTAGAAAAAAAACTAACTGGTATCACAGCCATGTAATCCTAGCTGATGTTTCCATTGTCTTTACATTTAGGCACGAATGAAGTTGTAATTACATAAGCACTGAGAGCAATGCTCTACCTGGGATAAATTGGTCTGCTCACACCTCGTCACTTTAATATCTAATAGATGAAGAAACCTAGATAATATGTTTTACAAGGCAAATATTTTCAATTACTCCATCCTAAGAGTTCTTAGGAACAACCTTGCAGAACCACAAAAGCATTTTAGTTATATTATGGGACAGATGTACAAACTGGCAAAAACAATTTTCAATTAATTCTGACAAAAGAAATAGGTATTCATGCAGAATATGTTAAGTAATATTTCATGATTAAGAATGTTTTTTATGAATCATAAATGATAATACATTGCAGAAAATGTTTCTAAATTTTAAGAGGTCATTTTTGATAAATGAGATTCAGAGATACAAATTTCACTTTACTTCTTGTCAGTACTGTGCACTCTCCACATTATTTCTATATAATTTTTCTATTCTTTTTAGATTCTCTGCATGCTGTGTAAGATGTTATTATCCCACATGTATATACAGAATTCATTTTGGAGGGGAATGTTGTCCAGAACCAGTTTACACCTAAATATTGAAATTGTTGCTGTTTTAAGTTCTGTTTAAGTTTAATTAGAGGCTGTTAACACTACATTGTATGGCAGTGAGAACCAAAACCTAATTTCCCATAAAAAATTAGATCCAATGTTGGTTAATTTGTTTGCTTCCATCTCTAGCTCTACAGAATGTAGCTCTTTTTAACCCACATTCATACGTAAAAGTGTAGTTCTTAAAGGACTGCTACAAGTTGGGTCAATATTTCTTATTTAGCAATAACTTTGAAGTATTTCACAACAGAACTTTAAAATCTCTTTTGAAAACTGTATCTTTGACAGGATGCCATTAAATTGTTGAGAGATAATGATGAGATTTTCTAGGAGGAACAGTATTTTCTATTTTAGTTTCAGATCTAAGGCTATTCATTTTCCCCTAAAGAAGAAGATTACTTCCAAGTAAATAGCATATCTTGAGTGTTACAGTGTGATGAGGTGTTTAAGTTGACTGCCCCTATAGTTATACTGGGTTCAAAGCTTCATTACTGTTTGATCTAGGGTAATTATTATATACCAACTGTACCTTAATTTGCAAATGCGTAAAATAGCAATAGTATTAGGTTCTACCTTAAGAGTTTTGTAATGATTAAATGAAATTAACACATGCAAAATTCTGTGTGTGGCATGTAGGGAAAGCTCAATAAAAGTTATGTATTATCACTCTTCTTATTTCATTGAATCTAAGATGCCACTGACTGTAAGATATATTATATGGATCACTAAGGAAAAAATGCTGCCAATTATGCTGATTCATTATTATTTAAACATGTTCAAATAAAGAATAGCAATAAACAGTGCATCATTTTTCTGAAAGGGCAATACTAAAAGTTTCAGAGGTTTTCTGCAAAACAAACTGATATAATGTAACAATATACTTATATGATAATAGTATGAGCTGATATTTAGTGACAAGATTATATATTTCATTAACATATAAAACTATCCCTTGATTTAGACATTTAATAAAGGAAACATCAAGATGAAGTATTAAGACAAAATAAAAATCATTTTAAGATGAAAGATAATATCACATACACTTAATATTTTAAAGTTATTATATTTAAAATGGAATTTTAGAATACCCAAATCATTACTTACCTTATCTGATATTTGTTTCATGACAAATATTCTACATGTAGAGAAATTTCTTTCAGTTTTTTGGTTCACATCAAATGAATTGTAGCAGGCGTACAAAATCCTCTGCAGGTTGAGCATTAGGTAACATGTTGCTCTGTATAAGTTCAGTTTCTTTTTATAATGATAAAAATATTTTTTCTGCTCTCCCTGAGTTTTCTTTTGCCGTTAATGCATTGCTTTCAGTAATTAAGATTTTATATTTGTTTCCAGTTTCATATTAGAGTATTCCACATCAACATTCACATCTTTTTCTCTTTGCATTTCTTCTGTTATGGTATTTACAAAGAATTATAGCCTATAGTGAATATGAAAACACTGGAAAACTCCACCAATTTCTGAGAGCTGCAGAATTGGCTTCCAGGTTCCTCAACTAGAAATCAACTTGATATTGTAAAATTATTATTTATATGTACCAACATTACCCAATATGTATTATTTTCTATGGTTCAGATAGACTGAAGTACATTTTACTCTTGATCCCAGAACCTGATCATTTGACTTTGAAGGAATTAAAGTTTAATAATTTGGATTAGTCCACTCTTTTTAGTATTGATTTCATATCCCAGGATGACACAAACAATTCGAATCTACTTTGAGACTTAAGGCATTATAGAAAGTATCATTTTTTTTGGAATGAGAGGTTTTCATAAGGGAAGGGATATTATTCGTCTTCTTTAGAAAAAAATGTAGAGCATAAATCACATACCTGCATCAGACAGGCACAACATTTCCAGGAGAAAATAAGTCTCTCCCTGCTTCTTCATTTTGCTATTTTGCTTTATCTCTTGGCAAAGCTATCTACTTCTACTTAGAGACAATTCCAGTCATGAATTGTCAATTTTCACCCAGTTTTCATACTGAGTATAGAAGGTGAATGATGAGCAAATAGATTAGTACAAGAAAAACCTGTATACCTTTACACTGATTTTAAAACTGAAATAGTCAATTATGTGAAGAAATTTATTCTAAAAATGATGTTCTTGTGGTTGACACAAAGGTAAGGAACATTATAAATCATCATGAACCACTGAAGAATTAATTACTTAGGCAATTCAACCAAAAAAAAAAAGTAAAAAAAATTGGGACAATGATCTTTAGCAGCCCTTAAAAAATTTAAATATTAGAAAAGTACATTATTTACTTTTATTGAGGTAAATATATTTTATTGTTATTAAGGAATGTATAAGAATTTTTCTAATTGAATTCAGTTTCTAAGATCTTGGCTTCTCTGTTGCTTTGGGCTGAGACTTTCAGACATAGGGAGTATAAGATAACGTATAGTAACTTAGTTAACTTTCTAAAGGAACCAGATTGGACAACATAGAAACCCATACACTTTTTGTAGACTTTTGATGTGTAAAATTAAGGGATTACCATGGTAAAAATGAAGGTCATGTGTGAGGATCACAATTAAAAATACAGTAGTCGATGGCCTTTAAATTTTAAATTACTGATTTATGGCTGTTAGTGCAAAGTCAACATATGCCATGGAAACAGATTATGGTAATAACTATCATTTCTGAAAATGTAGTTCATTGCCAAGTTAAATATATTTTGTAACCTATGTTACAAGGTATACTGTTCACAAGTGCAAAGGCTATACTAAGTTTTGGGGGGTTCAGAATTTACAAGATGACTTTAGAAAGTTAGAAACAAAGGTGGTTCCTTATAGATCTGTTTCTACAACAGGAGTTTTGGGATCAAGCATGCTTTCTAGAGAAACACTTCATTCCCATTCTTCAGAGCAACAGCATTAACACCCATATCATACATAAACCAAATTAATATTATTCTATCTTTGTCAGTGTAGTCTATCTTTAGTGGTATCTTTACA
The DNA here is from genome assembly GCF_025265405.1 of Mesoplodon densirostris. Taxonomy (NCBI): domain Eukaryota; kingdom Metazoa; phylum Chordata; class Mammalia; order Artiodactyla; family Ziphiidae; genus Mesoplodon; species Mesoplodon densirostris. The sequence continues at coordinate 42,309,950 of NC_082668.1, forward strand.
CATGTCTACTCATTCTCTGAAACAGTCTAGTCAGTCCATAGATGGTAGTTTATCTTGAATGATGGAAATGTTAACAGGAGCACTTTGTTTCTTTACTGGAAAGAAAACTAACTAATGGAAGCCAGCCATCAAATAAATACATAAATAAATAAATAAATAAATAAATAAATAAATAAACAGTCAAATACATTAATTTGTGATGGATAAGAAGCCATTATCCCATCTTCGACAGGAAGCATCAAGAAAATGAAGACTTGGACATCAGCATAATGGCTACATAAGACCTCCCTCCTTTTTTCCTCTTTTTAACAACTAAACTTTGGCATTCACCCATGAACAGAAGTGTTTCTGTGAGATTTGTGGGATCCAGCACCATATGCCACAGTACGTAGGAGGAGTCTTTTCCACCTGTGCATCAGGTAATAGGCAGACAGACCTCAATACAGGCAGTGGAACTGGCAGGAGCCTGTGAACAAACTTTAGTTCCTTTCCACTGGAGAGGCTCTATTTTGGACAAACACCAACAGATAAAAGAGCCTTTGTAGAAGTCCAGGTTTCCTGAGGAGAGATTCCAGCACACTTCTGAACAACAGGAACAACAAAAATATGAGTTTGGTTGTGTTGAAGAGGGTAAGAGGAACTTTGCCAGCATTGCTCCTCCACTAAGGTGGCACAGTACAGGGCTGAAGTAGCCTGTGGTGATCTGTCCCATGGGGGAAAGGGAAACATTGAATGAATACCCAGCTTTCCCAGTTGTGTAGGATGCTAATGGAGAAACACTTTTCTCTCCCACACTACCCAGAGAATTGAGGCAGAACTTCCACGACTGGGGGGAGTGGGGAGATTGAGAAAGAGGCAGATACAATATCAGAGGTCATAAAACAGATGTGGTTCTGGACTCTAGCAGGAGGTCTGCCCATGAGCCACTGGGAAGATCTCACCTGAGGAACCACTGAATGGGCCCATGGGCACCCCCAATGTCCCAGTGCCAAAACTACACTATGGCCAGTGGCAGAAGAGAGGTCCAGTAGACAGAGAGTAAGTGCAGAAAACAGGGCAGTGTCTGTGGACAAGGGAGAAACCACAAACTGGAACCATCGCATCACCTTTGGGGAAACAAGAGAGATAACCATCAGCCATCCTGGTAAGCTGTAAAATCAAAATATACAAGCTTGAGAATTCTGCCATAAGAGGGAGCAAGAAGCGTGGAACAGGTGTATTCATACAAGGTCAGAGAAGGCCTCAGATATAACCAGGAACAATAAAAAGTATCTTTCACTTGAGGCAGCTAGTATAGATTGGAGGAGGTGACTGCTATTTTAAACATGAAAACATCAGTGCAAACTCCAGGGAACATGAAGAATCAAGGAAACATTACATTACCAAAAGATCACAGTAATCCTCCAGTAACTGAACCCAAAGACTTGGAGATCTGCAGTTTATCTGATAAATCAAAAACCTCCTAACATAGAAAAACCCAGGACCAGATTGTTTTATTGGTGAATCATACCAGGCACTTAAAAAATAATTAATGGCAGTCCTTCTCAAGCTCTTCCAAAAAACTGAAGAGGAGGCAACACTCTCAAACTCATTTAATGGGTACAGCATTACCCTGATACCAAAGCCAGAAAAAGATACTACAGGCCAATATCCTTGATAAATATAGATACAAAAATACTCAACAAAATATCAGCAAACCCAATTCAACAATACATTAAAATAATCATCCACCATGATCAAGTGGGATTTATCCCTGGGATGCAAGAATTGTTCAACATACACAAATAGATAAATGTGATATACCACTTCATAGACTAAAAGATGAAGATCATATGATCATCTCAAAAGATACAGAAAAAGCACCTAACAAAATTCAACATTTTTTCATGATGAAATACTTGAACAAACTGGGTATTGAAGGAGTATACCTCAACATAATAAAGGCCATATACTGCAAATCTACATCTAACATTGTAATCAAAGGTGAAAGGATGAATACCTTTCTTCTAAAATCAGGAACAAGAAAAGGATGCCCACTCTTACCACTCTTATTCAATATAGTATTGAAAGTCCTAACTAGAGCAGTCAGGTGAGAAAAAGAAATAAAAGGCATTCAAATGAGAAAATAAGAAATAAAATTGTCTTTATTTGTAGATAGTATGATCTTATATATAGAAAATCCTATAGACTTAACAAAGAACCTGTTGAAACTAATCAACAAATTTAGTAGATTTACAGGATATAAAACCAACATACAGAAATCAGTTATGTTTCTATATAGTAATAACAAAATATCTGAAAAGAAATAAAGAAGGCAATCCCATTCACAAAAGCATCAAAAACAATAAAATACTTGGAAGTGAATTTAACCAAGGAAGTGAAAGATCTGTACAATGAAAACAGGACTTTGATGAAAGAAATTGAAGAGGACAGAAACAAGTGTAAAAATATCCCATGTTCAAAAATTGGAAAATGTAATTTTGTTAAAATGCCCATACTACCCAAAGTCATCTATAGATTCAGTGCAATTCCTATCCGAATTTCAATGGTATTTTCCATAGATAGTAAAAACAATTCTAAAATTTGTACTGAACCACAAAAGACCCCAGATAGCCAAAGTAATTCTGAAAAAGTTGAACAAAACTTTAGGCATCTCATTTTCTGATTTCAAGTTATACTACATAGCTATAGTAATCAAAAAATTATGATACTAACATAAAAATAGACACATAGACCAATAGAACAGAATGGAGAGCCCAGAAGTAAACATCTCTTATATGGTCAACTAATATTTGACAAGGGAGCCAGGAATACTCAATGGGGAAATGATAGCCTCTTCAATAAATGGTGTTGGGAAAACTTGATAACCACATGCAGGAAAATGAAATTAGACCCCTATCTTATACCACTATCAAAATGCCACTCACTTATACCACTCACAAAAATTAACTCAAAATGGATTAAAGACCTAAACATAAGACTTGTAAGCATAAAATTCCTAGAAGAAAACACAGAGGAAAAGCTCTCTCTCATTGGTCTTGGCAATGATTTTTGGATATGACATCAAAAGCACAAGCAACAAAAACAAATAAGTGGGATTACATAAAACTAAAATGCTTCTGCACAGCAAAAGAAACAATCAACAAAATGGTAAGGTAACTTACGAATGGGAGAACATATTTTCAAATCATATTTCTGATAAAAGGTTAATATCTAAAATACATAAAGAAACCATACAACTCAAAAACAAGTAAGCAAACAATACAAATTTTAAAATGTGCAGAGGAACTGAATTGATATTTATTCCAAAGAAGATATCCAATGACCAACAGGTATAGGAAAAGATGCTCAGTATCGCTGATCATTAGGGAAATGCAAATCAAAACAATTATGAGATATCACTTCACACCTGTTAGAATGGCTGTCATCAAGAAGACAAGCTATAAGTGTTGGAGACGATGTGGAGAAAAGGGAACCCTTGTTCACTGTTTGTAGAAATGTAAATGAGCACAGCCACTATTGAGAACATTATGGAGTTCCTCAAAAAATTAAAAACAAGACTACCATATCATCCAGCAATCCCACTTCTGGGTACATATCCAAAGAAAATGACAAGAAGGTATTGAAGAGATATCTGCATATCATGTTCTTTGTAACATTACAATAGCCAAAATATGGAAACAACCTGTGTTGGTCAATGGATGAATGGATAAAGAAGATGTGGTGTTTATATATACAATAGAATATTATTCAGCTATGAGAAAGAAGAAAATCCTGCCATTTGTGACAACAGAGATGAACATTGAAGGCCTATGCTGTGAGATAATTCAGACAAAGACAAATACTTCATGGTATCCCTTATATGTGGAATCTAAAAAAGCTGTACTTGTAGACAGAGAGTAGAATGGTGGTTACCAGGGGCTGGGGAAGTGATCGAACTGGGGAAGCATTGGTCAGAGGGCACAAACTTGCAGTTAGAAGATGAATAGTTTCTGGAGATCTAATGCAGAGCACTGTGATTATTGTCAACAATACTGTATTATATACTTCAAAGTTGCTAAGAAGGTAGATCTTAAATGTTCTCACCACACACACACACAAATCAATAGTAATGAAAGGAATAAAAGAAATTGAACACTTAAAATATTCCATATCATCTGTTACAAAAATTAAACATAATAGCTGGTGTTTAATTTGTGAGATTGGAGATTTTTGAAATCTATGAACTTGAAAAAGTGTTCTGCCAAAACTTCATCGGGCAAGGAGAAGCAAAGAGAGAATTGACTTATTCTGATCTCTAGGATATATTTTACATATGTGGGAAATCAGGAGTTTCCCTTGATAATTGTTTTTGGAAGATTTTTCTTTGCCAACTTATATCTTCTTCAGTAATTATTGATCTTTTAAAAATAATTCATATGATGCTTTACTTATTGGATCCTCATCCACCAAGAAAGCAGTTTTATTTGTTATACTCACCATCTAATCCAGGAATAACTCTAACTGCATTTAGAAAGGTTTTAGCATGTATTCAAATATATATCTAGGACCACCTCCAGTGGCCAACCATCCTGCCTTCTTGTTACCTGAGTATGTGGTGCTTTTTGGATTATGAAAGCACTGATATATTTCCTTAAGTCAATTTATTTATAGCTAATGTCATATGGAATCATACTTTGTAATTGTACATTATTCCTCTATCTCTATTTTCATATCTATAGAGATGTAGTGTGTGTGTATGTGTATGTATGTGTGTGCCTCCAAATGGTTGAGAATCATAAATATTTAACTGTCACTACCACCTCTTCCTCTATTATGTCAAACATGATTCTTATTAATAACTCTGCACTGTCTTTTTTTATAATGAATTTTTAAAAGTTTATGAGTTTACCATAATTTAGGTAGAAAATCAATTTAATCAGATTGTCCTGTTCCCCAGGCATTCTGGCTAAACAAGATTTTGTTATCTCTAAAGCCAAAGAATTTGAGAGTGCTATATCTGATAATTATTTTTTCACCCTAAACTTGGTCACACTTTTGTAACTCACCAGTGATGAATTTTCACATTCTCCTCAGGGTTAAGCCCATGTCTGTTCACAAAGGCATGACGAGCTTCAGGTAGAAAAAGTGACACCAAATGTGACACATTCTAATTAGATTGTGCTGTCATCTAGGCTAGGACCTCTTGTAATAATATGTCCACAATAAGTAGAAAGTTGAGTATTAAAGGCTAATGAAGGAATCTTAATAAAAATTTATAAACACTTTCAAACTGAGTACAAATTAAGGCTGTTGGACTCTGATTTTATAGGTACAACATTTCCTTAGACTCCTGCTGCCTTACAATCTGAGGAAATTGTGTTATCAGATAAAAGGTCTCTGTTGCTCAATTTAGGATTATAAAATTCCTAAAGTTTTCTTTTTAAGAAAAACGTATTCTACCACATGTTTATTAGAGTATCTCCAAGCTGTGCTTCATTAGATTTTCATTCTTCATTATTGCTGTTGTTCAGTTATTTTTTTAAAAAAATGAGTCAATTAGGCCACAGTAGGTTAATTCAGAGAAGATGTAACTTTTTAGAACTTTGTGCCAATTTGTCTGTTATTTTGTCAGAGTATGAGTCAACTGGAGTGTTGATAATGACCACACCCACTCTTCAGAGCAGCAAGCTAAGAACAGATAATGGATATTTTGCAGGTTCTTTAAAACAAGGCAGACAGAAGCACAGTTGACAATACACGTGTTTGAAAATACCCCCAAAAGGCATATTTGGCACATGGACCTTAGATTGCCAGTTCCTAATTTGCACTTAATTTTTCAGTTATTATTTACTTTGCCTTTGATGATGTTCTTCTATTTTTGTGTAGTTCTGTTCCCATTCTTTGGCTCACAATAATTTTCATAATAGCCTACCAAGTTGCAAACATTTCAGTAATGTTGAAATACAAGGTATTTTTATATTATTACTAAGAATTTTTTTTACATCTTTATTGGAGTATAATTGCTTTACAATGGTGTGTTAGTTTCTGCTTTATAACAAAGAGAATCAGTTATACATATACATATGTTCCCATATCTCCTCCCTCTTGTGTCTACCTCCTTCCAACCCTCCCTATCCCACCCCTCCAGGTGGTCACAAAGCACCGAGCTAATCTCCCTGTGCTATGCAGCTGCTTCCCACTAGCTATCTACCTTATGTTTGGTAGTGTATATATGTCCATGCCTCTCTCTCGCTTTGTCACAGCTTACACTTCCCGCTCCCCATATCCTCAAGTCCATTCTCTAGTAGGTCTGTGTCTTTATTACTGTCTTACTCCTAGGTTCTTCATGACATTTTTTTCCTTAAATTCCATATATATGTGTTAGCATATGGTATTTGCCTCTCTCTTTCTGACTTACTTCACTCTGTATGACAGACTCTAGGTCTATGCACCTCATTACAAATAGCTCAATTTTGTTTCTTTTTATGGCTGAGTAATATTCCATTGTATATATGTGCCACATCTTCTTTATCCATTCATCCGATGATGGACACATAGGTTGTTTCCATCTCCGGGCTGTTGTAAATAGAGCTGCAATGAACATTTTGGTATATAACTCTTTTTGAATTATGTTTTTTTCACGGTATATGCCCAGTAGTGGAATTGCCGGGTCATATGGTAGTTCTATTTTTAGTTTTTTAAAGAACCTCCATACTGTTCTCCATATTGGCTGTACCAATTCACATTCCCACCAGCAGTGCAAGAGTGTTCCCTTTCCTCCACACCCTCTCCAGCATTTATTGTTTCTAGATTTTTTGATGATGGCCATTCTGACTGGTGTGAGATGATATCTCATTGTAGTTTTGATCTGCATTTCTCTAATGATTAATGATGTTGAGCATTCTTTCATATGTTTGTTGGCAGTCTGTATATCTTCTTTGGAGAAATGTCTATTTAGGTCTTCTGCCCATTTTTGGATTGGGTTGTTTGTTTTTTTATTATTGAGCTTCATGAGCTGTTTATAAATTTTGGCGATTAATCCTTTGTCAGTTGCTTCATTTGCAAATATTTTCTCCCATTCTGAGGGTCGTCTTTTGGTCTTGTTTATGGTTTCCTTTGCTGTGCAAAAGCTTTAAAGTTTCATTAGGTCCCATTTGTTTTTTGTTTTTTGTTTTTTTTTGGTTTTATTTCCCTTTTTCTAGGAGGTGGGTCAAAAAGGATCTTGCTGTGATTTATGTCAGATAGTGTTCTGCCTATGTTTTCCTCTAAGATTTTGATAGTTTCTGGCCTTACATTTAGGTCTTTAATCCATTTTGAGCTTATTTTTGTGTATGGTATTAGGGAGTGATCTAATCTCATACTCTTACATGTACCTGTCCAGTTTTCCCAGCACCACTTATTGAAGAGGCTGTCCTTTCTCCACTGTGCATTCCTGCCTCCTTTATCAAAGATAAGTTGACCATATGTGCGTGGGTTTATCTCTGGGCTTTCTATCCTGTTCCATTGATCTATCTTTCTTTTTTTGTGCCAGTACCATACTGCCTTGATTACTGTAGCTTTGTAGTATAGTCTGAAGTCAGGGAGCCTGATTCCTCCAGCTCCGTTTTTCGTTCTCAAGATTGCTTTGGCTATCGGGGTCTTTTATGTTTCCATGCAAATTGTGAAATTTTTTGTTCTGGTTCTGTGAAAAATGCCAGTGGTAGTTTGATAGGGATTGCATTGAATCTGTAGATTGCTTTGGGTAGTAGAGTCATTTTCACAATGTTGATTCGTCCAATCCAAGAACATGGTATATCTCTCCATCTATTTGTATCATCTTTAATTTCTTTCATCAGTGCCTTATAATTTTCTGCATACAGGTCTTTTTTCTCCTTAGGTTGGTTTATTCATAGATATTTTATTCTTTTTGTTGCAGTGGTAAATGGGAGTGTTTTCTTGATTTCACATTCAGATTTTTCATCATTAGTATATAAGAATGCCAGAGATTACTGTGCATTAATTTTGTAACCTGCTGCTTTACCAAATTCATTGATTAGCGCTAGTAGTTTTCTGGTAGCATCTTTAGGATTCTCTATGTATAGTATCATGTCATCTGCAAACAGTGACAGCTTTACTTCTTCTTTTCCAATTTGGATTCCTTTTATTTCCTTTTGTTCTCTGATTGCTGTGGTTGAAACTTCCAAATCTATGTTGAATAAGAGTGGTGAAAGTGGGCAACCTTGTCTTGTTCCTGATCTTAGTGGAAATGCTTTCAGTTTTTCACCATTGAGGATGATGTTGGCTGTGGGTTTGTCATATATGGCCTTTATTATGTTGAGGAAAGTTGCCTCTATGCCTACTTTCTGTAGGGTTTTTATCATAAATGGGTGTTGAATTTTGTCAAAAGCTTTCTCTGCATCTATTGAGATGATCATATGGTTTTTCTCCTTCAGTTTGTTAATATGGTGTATCACATTGATTGATTTGCGTATATTGAAGAATCCTTGCATTCCCAGAATAAACCCCACTTGATCATGGTGTATGATCCTTTTAATGTGCTGTTGGATTCTGTTTGCTAGTATTTTGTTGAGGATTTTTGCCTCTATGTTCATCAGTGATATTGGCCTTTAGTTGTCTTTCTTTGTGACATCCTTGTCTGGTTTTGGTATCAAGGTGATGGCCTCGTAGAATGAGTTTGGGAGTGTTCCTCCCTCTGCTATATTTTGAAAGAGTTTGAGAAAGATAGGTGTTAGCTCTTCTCTAAATGTTTGATAGAATTCGCCTGTGAAGCCATCTGGTCCTGGGCTTTTGTTTGTTGGAATATTTTTAATCACAGTTTCAATTTCAGTGCTTGTGATTGGTCTGTTCATATCTTCTGTTTCTTCCTGATTCAGTCTTGGCAGGTTGTGCATTTCTAAGAATTTTTCCATTTCTTCCAGGTTGTCCATTTTATTGGCATAGAATTGCTTGTAGTAATCTCTCATGATCTTTTGTATTTCTGCGGTGTCAATTGTTACTTCTCCTTTTTCATTTCTAATTCTATTGATTTGAGTCTTCTCCCTTTTTTTCTTGATGAGTCTGGCTAATGGTTTATCAATTTTGTTTATCTTCTCAAAGAACCAGCTTTTAGTTTTATTGATCTTTGCTATCATTTCCTTCATTTCTTTTTCATTTGTTTCTGATCTGATTTTCCTGATTTCTTTCCTTCTACTAAGTGTGGGATTTTTTTGTTCTTCTTCCTCTAATTTCTTTAGCTGCAAGGTTAGGTTGTTTATTCGAGATGTTTCCTGTTTTTTAAGGTGGGATTGTATTGCTATAAACTTACCTCTTAGGACTGCTTTTGCTGCATCTCATAGGTTTTGGGTCGTCGTGTCTCCATTGTCATTTGTTTCTAGGTATTTTTTGATTTCCTCTTTGATTTCTTCAGTGGTCACTTCGTTATTATGTAGTGTATTGTTTAGCCTCCATGTGTTTGTATTTTTTACTGATCTTTTCCTGTAATTGATATCTAGTCTCATAGTGTTGTGGTCAGAAAAGATACTTGATACAATTTCAATTTTCTTAAATTTACCAAGGCTTGATATGTGACCCAAGATATGATCTATCCTGGAGAATGTTCCATGAGCACTTGAGAAAAATGTGTATTCTGTTGTTTTTGGATGGAATATCCTATAAATATCAATTAAGTCCATCTTGTTTAATGTATCATTTAAAGCTTGTGTTTCCTTATTTATTTTCATTTTGGATGATGTGTCCATTGGTGAAAGTGGGGTGTTAAAGTCCCCTACTATGTATGTGTTACTGTCGATTTCCCCTTTTATGGCTGTTAGTATTTGCCTTATGTATTGAGGTACTTCTATGTTGGGTGCATAAATATTTACAATTGTTATATCTTCTGCTTGGATCGATCCCTTGATCATTATGTAGTGTCCTTCTTTGTCTCTTCTAATAGTCTTTATTTTAAAGTCTGTTTTGTCTGATATGAGAATTTCTACTCCAGCTTTCTTTTGGTTTCCATTTGCATGGAATATCTTTTTCCATCCCCTCACTTTCAGTCTGTATGTGTCTCTAGGTCTGAAGTGGGTCTCTTGTAGACAACATATATATGGGTCTTGTTTTTGTATCCATTCAGCCAGTCTGTGCCTTGTGGTGGGAGCATTAATCCATTTACATTTAAGGTAATTATTGATATGTATGTTCCTATTCCCATTTTCTTAATTGTTTTGGGTTCGTTATTGTAGGTCTTTTCCTTCTGTTGTGTTTCTTGCCTAGAGAAGTTCCTTTAGCATTTGTTGTAAAGCTGGTTTGGTGGTGGTGAACTCTCTCAGCTTTTACTTGTTTGTAAAGGTTTTAATTTCTCCATCAAATCTGAATGAGATCCTTGCTGGGTAGAGTAATCTTGGTTGGAGGTTTTTCTCCTTCATCACTTTAAATATGTTCTGCCAATCCCTTCTGGCTTGCAGTTTCTGCTGAAAGACTAGCGGTTAACCTTATGGGTCCCCTTTTGTGTTATTTGTTGTTTTCCCCTTGCTGCTTTTAATATGTTTTCTTTGTATTTAATTTTTGACAGTTTGATATACATGTGCCTTGGCGTATTTCTCCTTGGTTTTATCCTGTATGGGACTCTCCATGCTTCCTGGACTTGACTATTTCCTTTCCCATATTAGGGAAGTTTTCAACTATAATCTCTTCAAATATTTTCTTAGTCCCTTTCTTTTTCTCTTCTTCTTCTGGAACCCCTATAATTCGAGTGTTAGTGTGTTTAATGTTGTCTCAGAGGTCTCTGAGACTGTCCTCAGTTCTTTTTATTCTTTTTTCTTTATTCTGCTCTGCTGTAATTATTTCCACTATTTTATCTTCCAGGTTACTTATCTGTTCTTCTGCCTCAGTTTTTCTGCTATTGATCTCATCTAGAGTATTTTTAATTTCATTTATTGTGTTGTTCATCATTGCTTGTTTCCTCTTTAGTTCTTCTGGGTCCTTGTTAAATGTTTCTTGCATTTTCTCTATTCTCTTTCCAAGATTTTGAATCATCTTTACTATCATTAGTCTGAATTGTTTTTCAGGTAGACTGCCTATTTCCTCTTCCTTTGTTAGGTCTAGTGGGTTTTTACCTTGTTCCTTCATCTGCTCTGTTTTTCTGTCTTCATTTTTTTTATCTTACTGTGTTTGGGGTCTCCTTTTTGCAGGCTGCAGGTTTGTAGTTTCCCTTGTTTTTGGTGTCTGTCCCCAGTGACTAAGGTTGGTTCAGTGGGTTGTGTAGGTTTCCTGGTGAAAGGGACTAGTGCCTGTGCTCTGGTGGATGAGCCTGGGTCTTGTCTTTTTGGTCGGCAGGTCCACGTCTGGTGGTGTGTTTTGGGGTGTTTGTGGCCTTATTATTATCTTACGTAGCCTCTCTGCTAATGGATGGGGTTGTGTTCCTGTCTTGCTAGTTTTTCGGTATAGGGTGTCCAGCACTGTAGCTTGCTGGTCCTTGAGTGGAGCTGGGTCTTGGTGTTGAGATGGAGATCTCTGGGAGATATTCATCGGTTGATATTACATGGGGCTTGGAGGTCTCTTGTGGACCAGTGTCCTGAACTTGGCTCACCCACCTCAGAGGTACAGCCCTGCAACCTGGCTGGAGCACCAAGAGACTGTCCTCCACACGGGTCAGAATAAAAGTGAGAAAAAATAGAAAGGAAGGAAGGAAGGAAGGAAGAGGATAAAATAAAGTAAGATAAAATAAAATAGTTATTAAAATAAGAAAAAATATAATTTTTAAGAAAAAAAATTTTTAAGTAAAAAAACAAAACGGTCGGGCAGAACCCTAGGACAAATGATGAAAGCAAAGCTATACGGACAAAATCTCACACAGAAGCATACACATACACACTCACAAAAAGAGGAAAAGTGGAAGAAATAATCTATCTTTCTCCCAAAGTCCACCTTCTCAATTTGGGATGATTTGTTGTCTATTCAGGTATTCCACAGATGCAGGGTACATCAAGTTGATTGTGGAGATTTAATCCACTTCTCCTGAGGCTGCTGGGAGAGATTTCCCTTTCTCTTCTTTGTTCGCACAGCTCCCGGGTCTCAGCTTTGGATCTGGCCCCGCCTCTTCGTGTAGTTCTCCTGAGGGCGTCTGTTCTTTGCTCAGACAGGACGGGGTTAAAGGAGCAGCTGCTTCGGGGACTCTGACTCACGCAGGCTGTGGGGAGGGAGGGGCACGGAGTGCGGGGCAAGCCTGCGGCGGCAGAGGCTGGCGTGACGTTGCACCAGCCTGTGGTGTGCCGTGTGTTCTCCTGGGGAAGTTGTCCCTGGATCCCAGGACCCTGGCAGTGGCGGGCTGCACAGGCTCCCTGGCAGGGAGGTGTGGATAGTGACCTCTGCTTGCACACAGGCTTCTTGGTGGCGGCAGCAGCAGCCTTAGCGTCTCATGCCCGTCTCTGGGGTCCGCGCTTTTAGCTGCGGCTCGTGCCTGTCTCTGGAGCTCCTTTAAGTGGCGCTCTTAATCCCCTCTCCTCACGCACCAGGAAACAAAGAGGGAAGAAAATGTCTCCTGCCTCTTAGGCAGCTCCAGACTTTCCTGGACTCCCTCCTGGCTAGCGGTGGTGCACTAACCCCTTCAAGCTGTGTTCACGCCGCCAGCCCGAGTCCTCTCCCTGGGATCTGACCTCCTCAGCCCGAGCCGCAGCTCCCAGCCTCGCCCGCCCCGGCGGGTGAGCAGACAAGCCTCTCGGTCTGGTGAGTGCCGGTCGGCACCGGTCCTCTGTCCGGGAATCTCTCCACTTTGCCCTCTGCACCCCTGTGGCTGCGCTCTCCTCCGTGGCTCCGAAGCTCCCCCTCCACCACCCGCAGTCTCTGCCCGAGAAGGGGCTTCCTAGTGTTTGGAAACCTTTCCTCCTTAACAGCTCCTTCCCACTGGTGCAGGTCCCATCCCTATTCTTTTGTCTCTGTTTTTTCTTTGTTCTTTTGTCTTACCCAGGTACGTGGGGAGTTTCTTGCCTTTGGGGAGGTCTGAGGTCTTCTTCCAGCGTTCAGTAGGTGTTCTGTAGGAGTTGTTCCACGTGTAGATGTATTTCTGATGTATTTGTGGGGAGGAAGGTGATCTCCGTGTCCTACTCTTCTGCCATCTTCTCCTCCAACCTTTAGGAAATTATTGTTTCAGTTTAGTTGGAGGAAATAAAATATCAATAGGAAAAGAAAGATGTTTTTCAGAAGTAGCAGAGTCATTATGACTCGAAGCATAATTGCTGGGGAAGAGTGTTGAGAATGTAAAATCAAACCTGACTTTATAATTTCTAGCCCGAGTGGCTGGATAAATAGTAAAACCACTAACTGAAATAGACAGAGCAGGCAGAGCAGCAGACTTGTGAAGGAAGGCATGAGCGATGAAGAGAATAGAGATTTGATGATAGATTTTAATTTGAGGTATGCTAAATTTAAGGTGTTTGTGGAATATCCAAATGAGATGTATGGGGAAATGTGAGTCTGGAATTCTGGGAAGACATTTAATCTATAAAGGTCTTTGGTAGGCATTGACATATAGGTATGAATTGAAACCATGGAGTGGAACCTCAAGAAATAAAGGAAATTTAGACATAAGTAACATTCAAAGAATAGCAGAAGAAAGGGGAGCCAACAAGAGAAAGTAATGAAAATTGTCAGAGATGTAGAAGGACAGTCAAAACAGTGCAGTTTCCTGGAAGCCAAAGAAGGTATTGTTCAAGAAGATAATAATCAGTAAAACTGTATTCTGCTTACAGCTTTCAAAACATACCATTAAATTTGCAAGTAGGAGATACTTTATGAACTTTTGAGTGTAATTCGAATTCAGTGGTATGAATCAAAACCATATTACATTTGCAATGAAAGCAAAGAGTTGGAAATAAGCAAAAAGAGAAAAAGAGCAGGATGTATATTTGTTAGAGGTGGAAGCAGGAAATAGGAAAGAATGGGAGTACAATGGTAGGAGAGAAGATATAAGATAATTTAACTGATTTAAAGATATAAGAGAGGAATTCCTTAGAGAAAGCAGAGAAAGGATTGGGGGCTAGGATGATCATAAATCTCCCAGAATATTTATGAAACATACCCATTATAGCCATGAGCTTTAAAATAACTTTTCTTTTTTTTTTTTTTTTGCAGTAGATTTGAATATAAAAGCAATAGGCTTACAAGGCACGGCAGGCTGTTGATGAGAGTTTTCATTGAAACTGGCAGACACATTGGGAACCAGCTGTTGGTTGTAGGTGGATCATTTTAAAATAGTTAAAAAATATAAGGGATAATGCTAAGGTTTTGTACTTCAGACCATGAGAATTCCCCAAGTATTTTATCCAAGAAAATTACAGGTCTTTCAGATGTAGAATTACCAACTGCCATGCAGTTTTTCTTTGTGATGTATTTTGTCAGTGAATTAAAGAAAGCAATGTGAATTGTGCAATTGGTTATTGTAATGATAATTCAGTATGTAAAAGATGATAAAGGGAAGTCCTGATATCTTACTACATATTTCACTTATGTAGTAAATAATGAGTTGGTTCAAACCTCTGTTGCTGTAACTTCTACATATTATTCTTATAAACCCCAATACTTATGGGACATTTTGTTGGGGTAGAAGTCACTTGGGCCACTGTACAGCCATCTGAAGATCCTTTCAGGACTCCAGTGAAATCCCACACTTTTGCAGGTGTCTCCAGGTGTCTTCACTTCTGAGGAAGATTTTTTGCGTTCCTTCCCACCAGAGACTTCCCTTCCAGAATTCCAGTATATTATGTGTACTTTCACATTAAGAGTGTTGGACTTGGGCTTCTCTGGTGGCTCAGTGGTTGAGAGTCTGCCTGCCGACGCAGGGGACGTGGGTTCGTGCCCTGGTCTGGGAAGATCCCACATGCCACGGAGCAGCTGGACCCATGAGCCATGGCCGCTGAGCCTGTGTGTCCGGAGCCTGTGCTCTGCAACAGGAGAGGCCACAACAGTGAGAGGCCCACGTACCGAAAAAAGAAAAATAAAAAATAAAAAAAGAGTGTTTGGCTCTCATAATGCATGAGTTCACATTCTGCTTTCACTACTTAAGATATATGATTTGGGGTGCGTCACTGAATCTCTCTGTGCCTCAAATTTGGAATAGCTCCTAAGACATAGAGAGATGTTTTGAGACTTAAATTAGGAGAGCCTCAGATAACATTTTTTTTTTTTTTTTTTTTTTTTTTTTTTTTTTTTTGCTGTACACAGGCCTCTCACTGTTGTGGCCTCTCCCATTGCGGAGCACAGGCTCCGGATGCACAGGCTCAGCGGCCATGGCTCACGGGCCCAGCCGCTCCGCGGCATGTGGGATCTTCCCGGACTGGGAGCACAAAGCCGTGTCCCCTGAATCGGCAGGGGGACTCTCAACCACTGAGCCACCAGAGAAGCCCCCAGATAACATTTTTAAAGCAATTAAAGTGCTGTCTACCATACAGGAAGGACTTCATAAATGATAGTCATTTTCTAGTTGTATGTTCATTCTTCTTACTCTAAAGACAATGTTTTCTAATATTTTAACTGGCTACAAATCAGTGATTTCAAAAGGTGAAGTATCTCAAAGCATAAAAATGTAGTATTCAAATATTTTCTAAGTAGGTGAAATGGAAAAATATAAACTCTTACAATCTTTTGCCAAGGGATGCAATTTATCTTTCAGTAAGAGAATAAGGTAAATTGTCAGCTGGAATTTTTATTGCCTTGAACATTTTTCCTTAAATTACATGGAATAACTACAGATAACTGGATAACTGGAATGCTATCACTTCTCCTTTCCCACATTTTTAAAATTTGAAAATATGGAATTATTTAAAGTTCCTTAGCTTATAAATGATTTTTTGAGCCAACCAAATCTTAAAACAAGCATTTCAGACCATTTCGTATGCTTCAAGAGCTCACACAGAATATCCCTACAGTACTTTGCAATAGGAAGACAGAATTTCTAGTGTCGGGAATGACAGAATGCTGTTTGGACTGGGAAACCCTGTGGGTCATTTCATTTTCATTTGATAGTGAAGCAGAAAAATCAACATGTTGTGTGTCAGAGTACAATGACAAGTACTCCTTGGCAGTTTGATTTTTAGCCATTGGTGAGGGGGAAAATATCGAAAGCAGGCTGTCAAGGTGTAACTTCACATAGGTAAGTCTGGTTTAAACTAGGCAGGTAGTCTGCATTTTGATATTACCAGAAATAGAAAGGGCCCTTTAGCTTGAACCAAATGCTGTAGGGAATTATAGCTCCTATGAAATCTGCTGCTCTGATGATTGATAGTCAAATCTGAAAATGAAATGTCTTAAAGTCTTCCTTTTGAACATTTCTACCTTGCTTGAACTTTATAAAGATAGAGAAAGGAAACAGGTGAAGGGAAAAGAATAACCATGTTGGAATTTCACCCTGAAGTAGAGAAGAGTTTTTCAATTAAAAGATAATCTAATAGTAATACACCAATTTTAAAATTTAATAGGTGACACTTTTTTTGATCTGTGAATAGTGTTTTTCATTTATATTTTACTAAATGAGAGGATAATCAGGACGATTTACATAGATTTTTTCAATGATAAATTCAAACAGCTTATCATTTGTACTATTTTATAATTTTTATTTATATTTTTGTAGATTGGATTTGTTCATTAAAAATGATTCATGCTAATTGTAACTAAAATAATTCACAGTGGAAAATGTTATAGAGGTAAATAAAAGTATTTATCCATCATTGCCTCAAATCCCACTCCCCAGCACTAACCACAATAAATATTTGATATGTATACTTTAATGAACAAACATTAAATACATAAAAACATGTGTACATATACACATAAGCAGAATATCAGACATTGTGTTGGCAAAAATGGTATCAATCTCTACAGACTGTTATGTGAATTGCTAATTAAGACTTAAAAGTGCATTCTGTGCTAACATGTGAAACTACATAATTGCATTGGAGAGTATTCCATTAATTAAACAATAATTTTTAAATATCTTCACATATTTTTTACAACTTTTCTAGGGTAGGGGAACTATTATATATAATGCTGTAACGAACATGATGGTTGCTTACCTTTTACATAAGATAAATCTCTAGCATTGGAATTGTTGAAACAAAATGCAGCATACTTAAATATTTATAGATAGTGCAAAATTAACTTACAAAGCAATTGGGCTAGATTACTTTCTCACCAATATTTTTGTTAGGTTCTCATGGTATTGATTGCTCTCTCTAACCATTGTAGTTTCATAGATTAATGTTTTTGTTGTTATATTAATTTGATTTTATTTAATTATTAATGATAGTAACATTCTTTCACATGTTTTCATTTTTTCTTTGTATATTGTTCATAATCTTTGCCTACTTTTTTTTTGAAATGGTCTTTTTCTTATTTAGTTAATATGCATGTGTGAAAAAACACTTCTTTCTTTATATGTTGAGTAGTGAACTATTCTTTATAAAAGAGGTTATTAATATCTTTATAGTGTATCATTTGTCAGTTAACTTTGATCACAGTATATTTTGCTATACAGATGTCTCTGCCATACACAAATCCATCATTTTGTTCTATTTTGACTTTTTGGCTTTTCTGTTGTACGTAAAAGTCATCTCCATTCTTACTATATTTAAATGACTTTTTAAAAAAGTACCTGTCATCTTTTAGATACCCCAAAAAGAAGTCCTTTTCAGAATTCTATGTTCCACAGATGTATTTATTTTTGTACCATAACTATATAATCCTTATATCCATAGCTTTGTGTGTGTGTGTGTGTAATACATTCAGACATATATATATGTCTATATATGCATAATAGGTATGGATAGCCACTTCCCTTTTTTTTCTTATTAAAAATTTTTTGGCTATTTTTGTACATTTATATTTCTGGTTATAATTAGTTAGTTAATTTCTGCCCAAAGTTGCACTATCTTGAATTTATCAAGTAATTTTATATCAATCAGTATATTCACAATATTCAGTATATTCATATAAAAATGACATACAAAATCATTTTATGGACATTTATATATTACTCTTAAATTTTGTAGTTATTTTTAGTAAATATTTTTGGCCTTTTGGTAAGGTTACTATTATTGTATAATAATTTTATTTCTGTGTGCTTATTCCAGAAATTATCAGTTGACTCATAAAGATTTTCTAATTAGATAACATACTGTCTTTAAATAATCAATGTGTTTCTTTTTTCCCAAAATATATGTATATTTTTTTTCCTTTAATCCATTGGCTACAATCCTTAACACAATGTTAAAAAATAATGATTATTGCATATATCCTTCCTCACTCCTGACTTCAAAGGAAGTTCTTCTAGTACGTTAAAATGAATCATGTGGATTTCTCATAAATACATTTTATCATGTTAAAGAAGTTTTTTTTTTTTCTTGGCTAGAACTAAGGTCTCTGAGTTCACACCATACTCAGCTATTTATGTGTATGAGACTTTGGGCTAGTTATCTAAATTTCTTATGCCTCAATTTCCTCTTCTGTAGATGGAATAGCAATTGTATTTATTACACCAGATTGTGGTGAGATTAATTGAATTGATAAATGTAAAGTTAGAACATTACCTGTTTCACAGTAAATATTCAATATATATTTTTTTCCTTAGACTATCAGATTTTTATTACCTTTTTCTCAAAAAAAAAAACAACCATGTCAATATAATACAAAATGAAAATCAAGGGTCTATGGCATATCATTCTTTTTAAAAGGTGGTTTCCTTTTTTCCCCCATAAGACACACTAATTTATTTAAGCCATAATCTCTTGACATTTTAACTTTTAAGTTCACTCTGTCTATAAAGTATACTCATATTCCCTGCTGACGTGCCATGACTATGCTGAAAAACTTAGCAACAGTATGAGTAAATTTCACACAATTACTAATCTCCTAAGAATGTACAGTGTTACTAGTTAGGAAACAATAAGTCTTTTTTTTTTTTTCCTTTTAAGTTTGGTGTAGGTGGAATAGCAAGTTTCTGATCTAAAACAAATAATACATTGCTTCTATAAAGGTGACAACATGTAAGGCAGTTCAAAGAATGCTGACTAATCAAACAAAATGCAATTATTGGATTATCTTGCTATTCATATCAGCTTAACTTGTTTTAACTCATTGCTCTTAAATCCATACAGCACTCCATTTTACAGAGTAACCCCACTCTTGATTAATCTGTTCTAAAGGGCCAGTATTATTTACACAATTATTTTAGCCAAAAGTCTGGCCAGTTGTGGCATCAGGTGAGGATGTCATCCTAGCTCTATTACCATTTACATTCACCAAGGGAAATTCTGGAAGTTCAACACTTGTCCCTGGTCCCTGAAGGTTCACCATTGGCAGTGCTAAACTGAGGAGCTATTCCAGCTCTGGATCCATGATATGGAGCATGGGAAAGAGCTCATTTGGTAAGCTTGGTGGACAGGCTGAGCCTCAGCTTTCTTCTGAGAAGTCACTTGATCCAAAAGGTCCTGTGTTGATGTGGCAGAAACATGGTTTGTCTCATCACCTGTAAACAGTATTCACACTGGTAAGGTTTTTCTCCACTATGAGATCTCTCATGCCTTTCCATGTAATATTTTTTTTTTTTTTTTTTTTTTTTTTTTTTTTTTTTTTTTTTTTTGCGGTATGCGGGCCTCTCACTGTTGTGGCCTCCCCCGTTGCGGAGCACAGGCTCCGGACGCGCAGGCTCCGGACGCGCAGGCTCAGCGGCCATGGCTCACGGGCCCAGCCGCTCCGCGGCATATGGGATCCTCCCAGACCGGGGCACGAACCCGTATCCCCTGCATCGGCAGGCGGACTCTCAACCACTTGCGCCACCAGGGAGGCCCATGTAATATTTTTGAATGAATCTCATACCACATTCATCACAGCGAAATGATTTGTCACCAGTATGAATCTTCTCATGTCTCTGTAGCAGGTACTTCTGTATGAAATGCGTGTCACATTGAAATGGTTTTTCACCTGTATGAATGAAGACATATCTCTGTAAGTGATAGTTCATTCTAAAGGCAGCATTGCAGTGCTCACAAACATGAGATTTAGGGTGTTTCCAACCAAGTGATCCATCTTCATTTATTGTAAGGATTTTTGCAGGAGAACATTGTTTCCATTTCTTCTTTTTCTGTAAGTCCTGGCTCTCTGATTTGTTTTTTGTCTCTCATCATTTGCTCAGATACATCAGTAAAAGTAATTTCTGCTTTACACTTATAGAGACATTAAGTGCATACTGTAGTCCTTGAGGAAGTCTTTCATGTGTTTCCATCTGCTCTTCATCATTTTTCACTGTCTCCTCATGGACCATGAGTTCATCATGTGATATCATATCCTGTTGTCTCATTTCACTTGCTTGTTAACACTTCATCTGCAGCAAGGATCTCCTGGTGAGGCATACTCCAGTCTTGAAGCACTGACTCCCACAGCTCTCCAGACACGGTAGACTGGCCAGACACTCCACCATTACAACCATTGCCCTGGAAGACTGCATTTCAACTATGCTGCCACATTTAAATAATCCTTCCAGTTTGTCGTCAATGTTCATGCTTAAGTATAACTGCCTGAGACTAATGTAAAAATGAAGGCTTCAAGGAAGGGAACGCTGTAGAGTTGAAAAAGAAATCATGGTTGAGTTTCTACCTTTCATAGGCTTCAGAGACCCTCAATACCACCTCAATCACGTATGCCGTCCAGTTCTTCTACAAAATAGGTCAGGCAAATGCTCATCATGCCAGATCACTTGGCCGAATTTCCAAGCTTGATTCCTCCCTCTATCTGCCAGTGGGTGCCGAGGTCACCGACTGCAGGCGGTGGCAGCTTCAACGTTTCTAGGGGCCTTAAGAGAAGGGGAAGGGGGGAGGGGGGAGAACTTTTTCTGTGGTAGCTTCATCAACAGCTCCCACCCCTGCGCCCTTCTCCTCTTCTCCCCCATTAATATATGTTAGCTGTTTGTTTATCAAGTATTTTCCTTCATCTACCAATAAAATTACAAGTTGTTTTTGTTTCTTTAATTCATTAGTGTAATGCAGTACATTAGATGATACCTTAAATCTCAATAATCCACATGTTCTTGGGATAATATGCCCTAGGAATTAATTAACTGTTATTGTAATTTGAACTGATTTACTAGTATTTTTAAGGTTTTTTACATCAATATTCACAAATGAGAAAATACATAACTTTCTCTTTTTTATATATCATTTTAAAGTTTATATATTACTATAATGCTTTCTTAGTAGATTAAGGAAGTTATGGATTTTACTTTCAAAATTAAAAACAATAATAAAAACTTTACACTTGAACTAAAAAAAAAAGTTGGGAACCAGGACGCAAGTTCAGGTTGGTCTCATGAAAGCCCATGATCTAACAACTAAATATGAATAACACAAATAATGAAAGTGTGAAATGAAATATTGGAAATACTGTAAGACAGCATCAAAGGAGATAGTAACTAGACTTTAGACTACTTGAGCTTAAGTATTCTTTTTACTCATGTTTGTCACTTCGAGAAGTAACACTCACTAGGCACATAGCAAGAATTTCATCAATGTTGTAGGTGGAATTAATGAGTAGACGGTTGGGTCAATAATTTAAAAAGGGATGTGTATATTGGGTGTCAGGAAAGACTTCATGAAAGCAGATAGCACTTGATGTGGACCTAGTCAAGAAAATAATATTTTTGATACTTTACCATTGCTGGGTAGGAATTACTCATAGTAGAGAGAAAAGAATGTGTGAATTAATGGAGGCTGTATCGTCTAAGGGTATTTGGGGAATAAGTAGTAATCTAGATTGTTTTATGTTTAGAATACCAGTGCAGTAGAAGAATCTTTCCAAAATCATCATTAACTTTTGAAATAATCAATATTTTAAAAAATCACAATACCCCACTTCCTTCAAAAGTCTTTGCTCAACTGTACACTTTCTCACTGAAATGATCATCCTATTAATCTTTGCAACACCCCCACTAAGCACCCCTAATCCTTCTTATCCTGTTCTCTCTCTATGTATATGTCATTTTTCCCCATAGCATTTAATCACTTTTGAACCTCCTGTGTTGTTTACTTATTTCATCCATAATTTCCCACACCAGAATATAAGTTCCATGAGGGCTCTATTTTTCACTGGAGAACAAAATTATTTTTCGAGTGCCCAGAAGAGTACCTAGTACACAGTAGAGATTCAGAAAATATTTTGATGAATCTGCATTTAACAGATGAGGAAATTTAGACTCATAATACATTAGTTACCTGAGTTTTCATACCTATGGTTGTCTCAGTCCTCATTTTTGTCATACACCAGAAACGGAGTTCCTTAATGCGTTTTGATACTACCTCTTTTTAAGAAAAGCTTCTTCAAGCTGTCTTTATTCCTAAGCCATAAATTGAACTCACTATCCTGACTATAGTTGTTTAGGTTTGAGTCAATGACCCATCAAACGGAGGTCATCTATGGCTTAGCCAGAGGTCAGTGATGTGCACAGATTAAGAAACAGATCACTGTATACTGGATGAAGAATTTTCAACCAATCAGATATATTCTTTTGTGAAATTTGCAGAAAAACCTTACTTAGAGTTTATTAGTAATGACAACAGAAGAAATCGATAAAGGAAAAGATATCCAAGTTACCATCATGACAAATAGTTTGAATTAAGAACAAAATATGCCTGTTGCTGTTGCTGCTGCAAAGAGAGGACAATAAGATCACTTGTTATGTGTCTTGAAAAACTATCCACTTCACTGAGAGTTCAGGCTGATCCTCTTCCAGAATACTTTGCTCTTCTTCCTTACATTTTTGTTTGTCCTCATAATAACCCACAATTGGCTTAGAAAACTGCCACAGATTTTTGTTCTTTGTAACTGGAATGAGCCAAACAATCCGAAAATCTTTTCATATGTCATAGTTATTTAAGAAGATGCAAGGTCATCCCTTCCTACTATGTCTTTCTTTTGTCTTGTTCAGCTATTTCAGGAGTGAAATTAAAGTCTTTTTCAAAAGTCTTCTAGCAGGTATAAAATAGTTATGACATGTTCTCTTTATCTTGTAAATGAATTTAATCATTTTTTCCTTCAACAAACAATGCATTTTCATTTTTACTTTTCTAAAGTCAATTCTACCACACTAAACCTTATCATTTTATGTCCATTATGCCACAAAATACAATTACTTATTCCTCTGTCTTAAGTGGCTGAGAAAAACACAAATGCATAGGCATGTAAAAACACGGGGATGGGGAAGGGTAAGCTGTGACAAAGTGAGAGAGTGGCATGGACATATATACACTACCAAATGTAAAATAGATAGCTAGTGGGAAGTAGCCACGTAGCACAGGGAGATCAGCTCGGTGCCTTGTGACCACCTAGAGGGGTGGGGTAGGGAAGACATAGCACAGGGAGATCAGCTCGGTGCCTTGTGACCACCTAGAGATGTGGGGTAGGGAGGACATAGCACAGGGAGATCAGCTCTGTGCCTTGTGACCACCTAGGGGGGTGGGGTAGGGAGGGTGGGAGAGAGACACAAGAGGGAGGGGATATGGAGATAAACGTATATGTATAGGTGATTCACTTTGTTATAAAGCAGAAACTAATACACCATTGTAAAGCAATTATACTCCAATAAAGATTTTTTAAAAAAGAAATAAAAAACTGTTATTGCCATTAGTGTCTATTTTTGCTGAAGAATATATTCTGTAATTTTTCACCATTGAAGCAAGTTATTGTGCTTGCTTTCATTTATTATTTGACTAAATCTATCAGGGTTTGATTTTATATCCTTTAATCTTTATTCCAAGCATTTATCTATTTTCTGCATTGATTTTAGGACATTCACACTTGAGATCCTTATGTGTTATTGAATTGCTCCCTATTCTCCATTATGGACCTCATCACAATGGTACTAATATATTTGTTTGTTTGCATATCATTTTACCAACTCCAAATAAATTCTTAACATTTTCTTCTCAAATGATCATGTAAATTTTACTTTTTAAGAGTATAAATGAGGACAAGTTTTATATACTAAAAGAGAATTTTCAGAAGCATTGTCACTTTGTTTTCTTCAGAAATTGTCTATTTTATTAAGATAGAAGTGCTAAATGCCTGAGAGTTGGAAAAAGGAAAAGTAATTGCAGTTTGTATCTTTATTAGTATTAATGTGGTGGTATTCATTTATATACAGCATGCAAAATTATTTTCCTGATTGCCTTCTCTTTGGGTCACAATGCATGAAATCTCTTAATCATGTTAAAATTTAGACTAGACCCTAGAGATGTGTTTGCAATTGCTATTTTCTCCATAGCATTAAGAGGAAAATGTTGGAAGATCTTCCACTTGCATGCCTGCCTAGTTTATGGTGATTTGCATTTACATTAATTCATTGTTGATGTTCCTATGACTTTTTCATTATTTCCATGAAGAGATTACTAAGAATAACACAAATGTTACCATCATCAATATTTCTAGAAAAATTTCTTCACTCTAACAAGGCATTGGAAACCAAGGAGGGGAATAAGTACAATAAAGAAGCATCTTTTGTTTTTCCTTGTAGAATAAGTCTTTATTGAGATATTTATTTGCTTGGCCTCCTGCACTTTTCTCTCTTCCTATTTCAGCAGGTAGTTAATGTCAGCGCTGCTCTGTTCTATAGAAGGTCTATAGAGGCTAGCACAAAAGCTAAATTTGCATGAAGTTCTTTCTCAGCCCTTCCTCCCTTTCTCTCTTTCTTATTTCTTCCCTCTTCCTTCCTTCTTTCAATCCTTCAATAACTGAAGTTATTATGTTAAGGATCCTGAGCACCAAAGAGAGGAGAGGAGTAACTATGGGCCAGAAAAAGAGATGGGGAAGATTTCTCCCAGATAGGTAAAACAAGGATAAGATTTTATCACTCTTTAATCCCACATATTGCTGGTGCTTCCACGCTGTTATTTCAGTTCATAATGACATTGCAGATTAGTTTATATTATCGACAGCATTTATTTGAAACTCTGTTTCAAGATCCTTGAGTGCAAGTACTTTGTCTTACATGTTGTGAATCTTCAGCTTTTAGTTCAATAGAATTTTCAGCAATGATGGAAATATTCTATACCAAATATGGTAGCTAGTAACCACAGGCGGCCATTGAGTATTTGAATTGTGACTAGTACAAATGACAAACTGATTTTTAAATCTTACTTAATTATTATTAATTCAAATTTAAATATCCACATGGGCTAATGGCTGCCATGTTGAACAGCACATATTTATACTGATCTTTTACATGTAATATTCTCTTAATAAATGATCAGTGATAGTGATAAAATCACTCCTATTTTAAATATATCATCCTCTCATATTTTTCTTACATGGCATTGGTAGTGGTGTTCACTAAAAAAGAACTGTTAACATTTTATTTAAACTTGTAAATGAACTTATACTACTATGCCTGGGTTTCCCCTAATCTTATCCCTCACTTTTCAAAAAAATAAAACAAACAAGAAAAATAAATACTTTTTATGATTTTTTTCTGAAGAAAGATATTTAGAACAAATTGTTTAATATTTAATTATAGTATATATCATGTTTATTTGAAAATAAGAATAAAATACTTCTTTATGTATTGGACATAAAATAGAACCTTGTAGAGAAAGCATAAGTTATGAGTTGTGGCTTTATGTCAATGCATTTCATTTGCATGTACTAATTAATTACTATTTTATATCATCAACATTTGAGACTGAAAGCCTTATTAACTAAAAGGAATTCTAATGTGAAACTAAATAATAAACAAATTTATTGATGGTCACAGATTTTTCTTCGTGTTATTAAGGTTAATTGTAAAATTAATTACAGCCATTTGTAACTTTGATATGTGTAATATACACTCGTTTAGAATTGACATAAAATTTGAAATTTTGAATGGTGGTAAGTATAGTAAATGTTTAATAAAGCTTCTTTCCATAATATTTCAATAAATGTAAATATCAAGTTCTAAAAATTCAAATTGACAATCTGGGGAAAATAACACTCCCATTACATATGTAATGATATAATTTCTCTTAATTTTTAATTTTTCTGTTTTTTTCTGAATATTATGTTTTATTAAATATACTGCATAAATGATAATAGGAAATTCAAACTCTACTTTTCAGATAAATAAATTTATAATCTATGTATATTGATAAAATTATTCAATTAGTAATTTTTAATCTCAAAATACATACTTAAATGTAAATTAAATTACATTTGAATGGAGAAAACTTCTTCTCCACTCCGGATGTTTTTTTCTTAGGATAACATTTTCCCAGAACCCTGGGGTTTCTCCTCCACCTGAAAGTATAATCACTTATCAGTAGGTAAAATTAGGGAGAAAAACAAGACCTTCTGTGCTCTCTCTTTGCCTCTTTGCCTATTCCTTTGCAGCTGCCTGAATGCAGGGTGCTCTTTCCTCAATGGGCTTGTCCACTCTTTAGAATCTTGCCTTCCTCTAGCATTTCCTGAGGGTAGGTGGACAAGTCTGCATGTTTATGATATTCAATAATATATTAGTTTTTTTAAATTAAAGTATAATTGACTTGCAATGTTATATTAGTTTCAAGTGATTTGATATTTTATACATTACAAAATGATCATCACAATAAATCCAGTAACCATCTGTCACCAAAGTTATTACAATATTATTGACTATATTCTCTATGCTGTATATTACATCTCCATGACTTATTTATTTTATAACTGGAAGTTTATATCCTTAATCTCCTTCACCTGTTTCACTCATTCCTGCACCTCTCTTCCCTCTGACAACTGCCAGTTTGTTCTATATAACTATGAGTCTGTTTCTGTTCTGTTTCGTTTGTTCATTTGTTTTGATTTGTTTTTAGATTCCACATATAAGTGAAATCATATGGTATTTGTCTTTGTCTGACTTATTTCACCTAGCATAATATCCTCCAGGTCCATCCATGTTGTCTCAAATGGCAAGATTTCATTCTTTTGTATGGCTAATATTGCATTGTATAGTAGCATTATATGATATTGTTTATTCTCCATGTGTTTGTGGTTTTTTGCAGTTTCTTTTTTCTTGAAGTTGATTTCTAGTCTATAATGTTGTGTCAGAACACTCTGACATACATCACAGCAATATTGTTTGGATCCGTCTCCTAAGTAAAGGAAATAAAAGCCAAAATAAATAAACTGGACCTATTGCATATTTTGGAGATTAATCCTTTGTCAGTTGCTTCATTTGCAAATATTTTCTCCCATTCTGAGGGTTGTGTTTTTACCTTGTTTATGGTTTGCTTTGCTGTGAAAAAGCTTTTAAGTTTAATTAGGTCCCATTTGCTTATTTTTGTTTTTATCTTCATTAGGAGGTGGGTCAAAAAAGATCTTGCTGTGATTTATGTCAACGAGCGTTCTGCCTAGGTTTTCCTCTAAGAGTTTTATAGTGTCTGGCTTTACATTTAGGTCTTTAATGCATTTTGAATTTATTTGTGTGTATGGTGTTAGGGAGTGTTCTAATTTCATTCTTTTACATGTAGCTGTCCAGTTTTGCCAGCACCACTTATTGAAGGGACTGTCTTTTTTCCCATTGTATATTCTTGCCTCCTTTGTCATAGATTAGGTGACTATAGGTATGTGGGTGGAATAACTTTCTATCATCTCACTTTAAGTGTGTCTGTGTCTTTAGATTTGAAGTGAACTTCTTATAGACAGCATATGTATGAGTCCTGTTTTTGTATCTATTCAGCAACACTATGTCTTTTAATTGAAGCATTTAGTCTATTTATATTTAAAGTAATTTTTCATATGTATGTACTTATTACCATTTTGTTAATTGTTTTGGGATGTTTTTGTAGTTCTTTTTTGTTTGTTTCTTCTTTTTTGCTCTGTTCCTTTGTGATTTGATGACCATCTTTAGCTTTATGTTTGGATTCCTTTCTCTTTTTTGTGTATATATCTCATGGTTTTTGGTTTGTGGTTACCCTGATGTTTATACATAAGCATGTGTAACTACATATATTTATGACTATTGTAAGTTGATCTCAAGTTCAAACACATTCTAACAAACCTGTATTTTTACTACCCCCTTCCCCATGTTTAATGTTTTTGACATCATATTTTACATCTTTTTGTTTTGTGTGTCCTTTAACTACTTATTGCAGATATAGATGATTTTACTACTTTTGACTTTTAACCTTCTTGCTAGCTTTATAAATTTTTGATCAACTACCTTTACTGTATGTTTGCCTTTACCAATGAAATATTTCCTTTCATAATTTTCATATTTCTTATTGTAGTCTTTTGTTTTCTGCTTAGAGAAGTCCCTTTAACATTATTTGTAAAGCTGGTTTAGTGGTACTGAGCTCTTCTGGCTTTTACTTCTCTGTAAAACTCTATATCTGTTCTTCAAATCTGAATCATGGCCTTGATGAGTAACATACTCTTGGTTATATGTATTTTTTTTTGTTGTTGTTGTTGTTTAATCATTTTGAATATATTGTACCGCTCCCTTTTAGCCTGCAAAGTTTCATCTGAAGAGTCAGCTTGTAATCTTTTGCGAGTTCCTTCATACATAAGTAGTTGTTTTCACTTGCTTCTTTTAAGATTCTCTCTTTATCTTTAATTTTTGCCATTTTAATTACAATATCTTGTTGTGAACCTCTTTGGGTTCATTTTGTTTGGAACTTTCTGTGCTTCCTGGATCTGGATGTCTGTTCCCCTTTCCAGGTTAGGAAACTTTTCAGCTATTATTTCTTCAAATAAATTCTCTGCCCCTTTCTCTCTGTCTTCTCCTTCTGGGACTCCTATAATGTGAATGTTGGTACACCTGATGTTGTTTCAGAGATATCTTAAAGTATCCACATTTTTTAATTTTTTTTTTCTCTTTTGTTTAGCTTGGGTGATTTCCACTACTCTGTCTTCCAGTTCATTGATCTCTTCCTTCCTTTGAGTTAATTTTTCATTTCAGTTATTGTACTCTTCAGCTCTGTTTGCTTCTTCTTTACATTTCTAACTCTTTGTTAAACTTCTCACCATGTTCATCCATTTCTTTGCTGAGTTTGTTGAACATCCTTAGAGTCATTACCTTGAACTCTATTGGGCAGACTGCTTATCTCCTCCTCGCTTAGTTTTTCTTCTGGGCTTTTGTCTTGTCCCTTCATCTCCTCACTTTGCCTAGTTCTGTGTATTTATTTCTATATATTAGATAGTTTGGTTACATTTCCTGATCTTGGAGAAATAACCTTATGTAAGGGATGTCATAAGAGAGGCCCAGCAATAACCCCCACCCCCTGTCACCAGAGCTATATGCTTTAGTTGTGCCCCTTTTGTGGGCTAAGTAGGCCTTTCCTGTGTGGCAGGGCTGACTACTGTGAGTATGCTAGGAGGTAGAGCTGCCCTCTGGCCTGATTGGCTGTGAGGCCCTGCCTTGTGCAGTGGCTGCTAGCCCACCTTTTTGTGGTGCTGGGTCCTGGCATGACTGGATGTGGACCCCTGGGGTGCCTTGGACTGATGCTGATCATTTGTTTCCTGAGATATAAGGAAAAGGAAGGAGACATGGGTGCTTAAAGACCTATTGATAGATGTGAGCAATCAACTTAGAAATACTGAATAGCTATGGACTAGATACCAGAGATGATTTGGGAGGAAAACACTGAAGAATATAATGACATAGATGAAGTTTTCCTTTGTTGAGGAAGATTCTTAGTCCATATGTGTACTTTAGGTACATTTTATTGTGCTCATCCTTTCTCTTTGTTATCTTTGAATGCTTCCTCTTTATTATTGCAAATGAAAAGTCTCAGAGAGATTTAAAAACTATTGAGCATTTTATTACATTGAAGCAGATAATAAAAAAATGTTTGAGGCTCTCAGGCCTTAGAAAAGTCTTGGAAGCATCTTTCCTGCCTTTACCAATGGTCATTTTACTATTTTGATCATTTTCTTAAATCCTTAAAATGTGTAGTTAAGTCATGAGATTAGTTGAAGACAACTCATATCCATAATCCACAGGAATAGCCAGCAAGAAGGAGGATCTAATTCTAAATATGGGAGCGTGTGTGTGTGTGTGTGTGTGTGTGTGTAACATATTTCTCTATAAAATTTGTCTAAGGTGAGTTGATAGAATCCCTCCCAATGAAATAGAAATCATTCTTGGTATTTTCCAGAAAGAATTCATTTCACAGTTGCACAAAGGTAGAAGCATATTTTGACAAAAACCATTAGAGAATGTACTTACCCTTCTGGAACTTAGGACAGTCATTGTAACAATTTATGTCAAACATGTATAGAAATAGTTAAAATAACAGGGAGATAATGAATTCTATGAATGAAGCTAAGGTCAAATACACATTCTGTGCACAAATACTCTCTATAGATCTTTTGTCATTCATGAATGAGTAAACATTAGGACAGGTTGATCCTTCAAACAATACTGATGAACAAAAAAAGAAACAGTGGGAAAGAAAACACCAACTCAATTAATATTCAGAAAAACAGAAAATTGTTGACACATTAGTCAAACGATGAAAAAGAAAACCTTTTAGAAGACATGTCTGACATTCCTGGCACAACCATATAATTTATTACATCAAGTGACACTCTTGAGAAGCAAAAGGGGCATTATCAGTAATTACACCAAGACAACATCCAGAAACCAAAACTGTACTGGGCAAACTGATATATATGGTCACCCTAACAATAGAATATAAGAAAATGTGCATGTATGTATGTAACACAAACAGAGAAGATGATGGAATAAGAAAAGAAGAATAAGTAGTAAAAATAAGAAGCTAAGATTTTTTAAAAAGATGGAGTGAGACAGAAAAGAATTGCAAAGAATCTTTAGTGGTAACTGTAGTGTAGGGGAGAGAAAAGTTCCCAACCCTCATATGATCCCTGGTTGGGTCTGAAAATTAAACTGACAAAGACAGATTAATAAGTGAAAAGTATTCAAATTTATTTAATGTCAGTTTTACATGACATTGGAGGCTTCATAAAGAAATAAAGACCCAAAGAAAGAGACTTGTATATTTTCATGCCAGGGTTGATCAAGAGTGGGCAGTTGTGGAGAAATATGATAAGTTAAGGAGTGTGAGGTAATTGTAATGAGCTGGGGGATCTTAGCAAGGCCTGTTTGTTAGGATTCTTCTTGGTGTCCCTTTGTTTTAGGAGATAAGGATGCTTTTGTCCTTTGGGTAGATGAAGGGCACCTCTCACATGAGAATTTTATGCCCTGCTTCAGAGAAGAAGGGCTAGGAGTAGGAGGTCAGAGTGATCTTCCTGCTTTTGCCATTTCCCCAAACTCCTTCAGCTTAAAATATTCAGTATATGAAGGTGCTGTATTTTGGTGTAGCATGTCCTAAACCCCATAAACTGAAGTCTCTACAGGAGAGATTAAGAGCAAAAGTGACATTGATAAAAACTGATTCAGTGTTATGGAGTAAAAATCTGAATAACATTCCCAGAATGCTGATCAGAGGGAGCAAGTAATGAACATGATGGTATGTTATCTGAGGAATGTGGAGAAATGATAATGAAGATTAAACCTTAGTTATTCATGAGAAAGAAACAGGAATATGGATAAAAACATTAATTCAAAAGTACTTAAAGGGGCTTCCGTGGTGGCGCAGTGGTTTGGAGCCCACCTGCCGATGCAGGGGACACAGGTTCATGCCCTGGTCCGGGAGAATCCCACATGCCGTGGAGCGGCTGGGCCCGTGAGCCATGGCCGCTGACCCTGCATGTCCGGAGCCTGTGCTCCACAACGGGAGAGGCCACAACAGTGAGGGGCCTACATACCACAAAAATAATAATAATAATAATAATAATAATAATAATAATAATAATAATAATGAAAAAAATAAAGAAAACTTTCTGCAGAAAAGAAGCGAATTTGAGTATGAAAAGTGAAAGGGCTTTTCTGGGGTGCAAGGAAGATTAAAAGAGATACATAACAATTAAAATTCTGTCTTTCCTTATCTGATTATTAAATGGATGGAAAAAAGTATTATACAATTTTTGGATGACATTTTAAAACTAAAACATAAAACAAAAATTAGAAAAAAAAACTCACTTAAGAAGTAAAAATATTAAACTGGCCTCCAGATTCTCAGCATCACTAACACTCAGATAAGAATGAAGCAAAAGAAAAATGAACGTGAAGAGGAAAAGTTTTATCCAAATATTAATAAAAGGATACTTTATTATTCAAAGACTCAGAAAATATACTTTTGTATGACTCTTAAAATGTCACTTCAGTATGTATCTTGGCTTCTCTTGTAATGAATGAATCACAAATCAGAGCTAAAGATAGGGAAAATTCCATATCCATCATGTGCAAAAAGCTGTGGTGGAAGCAAAGATAAAAACAAAGATGTTGCTTTTGAGGTATTTTATGCTCTATCCAGAGCAAGCTATATGTAGTCAATTAAGGATGAAAACAGCACTATAGCAAGTGACATAATTGTGTGACTTAGAATGTGGCAATGTGTAATGCCTAATGTAGGGAGCAGGAAAGTCTCTACTGAGTTAATGGCAGATATGCTGGACCCTAAATTTTTTTTTCAAGTTTATAAAGTTGGAGAGGTTATTCTGAAGAAAGAATATAAGAAGAAAATGTGCAAAAGCTTTTGGGAGGCTCAGGAAAAGCACTAAACCTTTAAATATACAAAAGAGTAATTGTTATATATAATAATTTAGAATCATGTAATGGTGGCGTTGATTGCTATTCTTTTTTGTTAGCAATGGGGAGCCAGTGGGTAAATCTGATGAAAGTGTTAATGATACATTGAGAGATTAACTGTTAGAAAACTGGTAGCTCTGTTGACAATTTATTGTAGATCTCTAGAGAAGAGATCATAGAAAAACTGAACTAAAGCACTCCCAAAGGAAATAAAAAGAGTAGAATATATTGAAGAAGGATGATAGAGGCATAATTGACAAGACTTGGTGACTCATTGGTTGTAGAGATGAATGACCATGACATTTATATTGGAAACGTGTTATCAGTAAATAAAATAAGCAGCTAACATTTAGGCAGATACAATTCAAAGAGCTTTATCAACATCATCCCAATTAATCTTCACAGAAACTAAGAATAAAGATGTTATTGTTATTATTAGAACTATTTTATAGATGAGGAAACTGAGTTAGAGAGGTTAACAAGCTTGGTAGAGGTCACATAGAAGGGATACACCGTGGCTTTGAATCCAGGCAGTCTGACTCCAGAGCCTATATTCATCATCACTTCATTCAACAAATTCTCATTTGAAAGAATTTTAAATGACCAAGCTAACTTCAAATCAAAGTAATATCCAAGTAGGATATGTGAATCAGGTGTACATTGGGCTCAGCAGTCTCAGAGCTCATGGTGCGATGGGTGAAATTAGTATACATATGATATTTGGATTGTGTAAATACATAATGCTATCCAGAAGACAATACTATTTAGGCAGAGTGTGAATATCTGATTGAAGTGATGCCAATCTCTTCAGTTAATTTTCGATGCATCTTAAAGTAATGATGGTATTTTTAGATTGCTATTTAGACTTTCCAAATTTGTAAAATGTTTATTTGAGAAAGGATTAGGTAATAAATGGTTGTTTAGAGGAAAATTTTTCTGTAAAATGAATAACTTAACATCTTACTATTGAGGAGATGCTCAACGAGATGTGAAGGCAGTACTTAGACTTTATAAATATTACCTTACTAGTCCTTCTGTCACCTGCAGCTAGGAGTTCTATGTCATAATAGCTTATAGAATATAACCTATTTGCTACATAAGAATAACAAATTGACTGTAAAATATGTATATCTAGCTAGCTAGCTATCACACATGCTTTTATTATTGCTTATAATTTATAATTTAGAAAATCATACTCATTAAGTGCATTTTTATATTAATATTCACTAAAAGACTCTTGCCACATATTTGTACCCTTAGTGAACATGGAGTGTAGTGGAGGTTACTGAGAAAGGAGCAAAAAATAGTGCCGGATTCTTGGTTATGGGCTGCACTTTGAGATCCATGCCTAAAAAGTTTTGATTGTAGTGGTGGAGTTGCCTGGGGTGGAGGATCGGGGAAAGAGAGCAGTTATCACAAGCTTTTTTTTTTTCCCACAACACACCCTACTTATTTAATCCACTTCTAGCCTTCTTTTATTTCAAGTAATGTTAATTAGAGTTCAACTTTAACATGTTATAATATCAATTCACGGATCCTTAAATTAAAAGAAATATTGAGGTTCTTTCGAAGTTTTAAATTATAACTATGTTTTGTATGCATTGATGATTTCTCATTTCACGCATCACATTAAGATAATTCTTCAGAGATTCTAAGTAGGGAAAAACACATCATGCAGAAAATAAAATAGGACATGTTAACTTAAAAAATTAAAAAGCACATTTTTAAGGCACCTAAAATTTTCCTTTTTTGATAAAATGTGATATTTTAGCACTACAAACCATAAAAGCAATGTTAAAGTGGAGGAAATAAATAATACCTGAATCCAAAACAAAATAACATTTGTTCTGATTGATATCACAGAAATGTAATTTTAGTGGAGATCTCACTTGATCATATACTGCAAGAAAGAATAGAATTCTTGTTTTAATCAACTGATAAAATGTGTCCAGAAATTATATGCTCTACTGGAGAACTGGAAAGCTAACCTAGGCAGAATTGGAAAGAAGCTAACTTTCTACTCTAAATTTATGCTTCGAATTATATTGTGTTTGTAATTATATACTTTTTTCCCCTCATTTAATTTGACTTTAATTTCTGCCTATATTAGAAGGACACGTTTCTACTGAGATAAGGACTTTCACTGTTAGTGTCTGCAGAAGAGATATTTGGGTGGGGACAGCAAATTTATTGTAGTGGATAATATACTGCTTGTTAGAACCTATCTAAAACAAATACCTCTCTGATAGCTGAAACATCTTAAAGGCTGGTGGCAGAAAATTAGCAGATCATTTTCTTCTTATAGTAAAGTTTGATGATAAATGTCCTTTGTACAGAGGTACTGAGGCTAAAATAGCCTTGAACTTTAAAGTGTCAAGGTGAATAATGCTTATGTGATAAAAGTTAAAATAGACACATTAATCACCCCTGGAAGATGGCGGAAGAGTAAGACGCGGAGATCACCTTCCTCCCCACAGATACACCAGAAATACAGCTACACGTGGAACAACTCCTACAGAACACCTACTGAACACTGGCAGAAGACCCCAGACCTCCCAAAAGGCAAGAAACTCCCCACATACCTGGGTAGGGCAAAGCAGAGAGATTCCCGCACAGAGGAGCGGTGCCGAGCGGCACTCACCAGCCCGAGAGGCTTGTCTGCTCCCCCGCCGGGGCGGGCGGCGCTGGAGCTGAGGCTCGGGCTTCGGTCAGAGCGCAGGGAGAGGACTGGGGCTGGCGGCGAGAACTCAGCCTGAAGGGGGCTAATGTGCCACAGCTAGCCGGGAGGGAGTCCGGGAAAACTCTGGAGCTGCCGAAGAGGCAGGAGACTTTTTCTTCCCTCTTGGTTTCCTGGTGCGCGAGGAGAGGGGATTAAGAGCGCCGCGTAAAGCAGCTCCAGATACGGGCGCGAGTCGCGGCTGAAAGCGCGGAGCCCAGAGACGGGCGTGGGACGCTGGGGCTGCTGCTGCCGCCGCCAAGAAGCCTGTGTGCGAGCGCAGGTCACTGTCCACACCGCCCTTCCGGGAGCCTGTGCAGCCTGCCACTGCCGGGGTCCCGGGATCCAGGGGCGGCTTCCCTGGGAGAACGCACGGCGCGCCTCACGCTGGTGCAACGTCACGCCGACCTCTGCCGCTGCAGGCTCGCCCCGCACTCCGTGCCCCTCCCTCCCGCCCGGCCTGAGTGAGCCAGAGTCCCCGAAGAGGCTGCTCCTTTAACCCTGTCCTGTCTGAGCGAAGAACAGACGCCCTCCGGCGACCTACACGCAGAGGCGGGGCCAAATCCAAAGCTGAGACCCAGGAGCTGTGAGAACAAAGAAGAGAAAGGGAAACCTCTCCCAGCAGCCTCAAAAGCAGCGGATTAAAGCTCCACAATCAACTTCATGTACCCTGCATCTGTGGAATACATGAATAGACAACAAATCATCCCAAATTGAGGAGCCAGGAGTCAGTGCTGTGCCTCTGAGGTGGGAGAGCCAACTTCAGGACACTGGTCCACAAGAGACCTCCCAGCTCCACATAATATCAAACGGCGAAAATCTTCCAGAGATCTCCATCTCAACACCAGCACCCAGCTTCACTCAACGACCAGCAAGCTACAGTGCTGGACACCCTATGCCAAACAACTAGCAAGACAGGAACACAACGCCACCCATTAGCTGAGAGGCTGCCTCAAATCATAAAAAGTCCGCAAACACACCAAAACACACCACCAGACGTGGACCTGCCCACCAGAAAGACAAGATCCAGCCTCATCCACCAGAACACAGGCAGTACTCCCCTCCACCAAGAAGCCTACACAACCCACTAAACCAACCTTAGCCACTGGGGACAGACACCAAAAACAACGGGAACTACGAACCTGCAGCCTGCAAAAAGGAGACCCCAAACACAGTAACATAAGCAAAATGAGAAGACAGAAAAACACACAGCAGGAGAAGGAGCAAGATAAAAACCCACCAGACCTAACAAATGAAGAGGTAATAGGCAGTCTATCTGAAAAAGAATTCAGAATAATGATGGTAAAGATGATCCAAAATCTTGGAAATAGAATAGACAAAATGCAAGAAACAGTTAACAAGGACCTAGAAGAACTAAAGACGAATCAAGCATCGATTAAAAACACAATAAATGAAATAAAAATTACTCTAGATGGGATCAATAGCAGAATAACTGAGGCAGAAGAACGGATAAGTGAGGTGGAAGATAAAATAGTGGAAATAACTGCTGCACAGCAAAATAAAGAAAAAAGAATGAAAAGAACAGAGGACAGTCTCAGAGACCTCTGGGACAACATTAAACGCACCAACATTCGAATTATAGGGGTTCCAGAAGAAGAAGAGAAAAAGAAAGGGACTGAGAAAATATTTGAAGAGATTATAGTTGAAAACTTCCCTAATATGGGAAAGGAAATAGTTAATCAAGTCCAGGAGGCACAGAGAGTCCCATACAGAATAAATCCAAGGAGAAATACACCAAGACACATATTAATCAAACTGTCAAAAATTAAACACAAAGAAATCATATTAAAAGCAGCAAGGCAAAAACAACAAATAACACACAAGGGAATCCCCATCAGGATAACAGCTGATCTCTCAGCAGAAACTCTACAAGCCAGAAGGGAGTGGCAGGACATACTTAAAGTGATGAAGGAGAAAAACCTGCAACCAAGATTACTCTACCCAGCAAGGATCTCATTCAGATTTGATGGAGAAATTAAAACCTTTACAGACAAGCAAAAGCTGAGAGAGTTCAGCACCACCAAACCAGCTTTACAACAAATGCTAAAGGAACTTCTCTAGGCAAGAAACACAACAGAAGGAAAAGAACTACAATAACGAACCCAAAACAATTAAGAAAATGGGAATAGGAACATACATATCAATAATTACCTTAAATGTAAATGGACTAAATGCTCCCACCAAAAGACACAGACTGGCTGAATGGATACAAAAACAAGACCCATATATATGCTGTCTACAAGAGACCCACTTCAGACCTAGAGACACATACAGACTGAAAGTAAGGGGATGGAAAAAGATATTCCATGCAAATGGAAACCAAAAGAAAGCTGGAGTAGCAATTCTCATATCAGACAAAATAGACTTTAAAATAAAGACTACTAGAAGAGACAAAGAAGGACACTACATAATGATCAAGGGATCAATCCAAGAAGAAGATATAACAATTGTAAATATTTATGCACCAAACATAGGAGCACCTCAATACATAAGGGAAATATTAACAGCCATAAAAGGAGAAATCGACAGTAACACAATCATAGTAGGGGACTTTAACACCCCACTTTCACCAATGGACAGGTCATCCAAAATGAAAATAAATAAGGAAACACAAGCTTTAAATGATACATTAAACAAGATGGACTTAATTGATATTTATAGGACATTCCATCCAAAAACAACAGAATACACATTTTTCTCAAGTGCTCATGGAACATTCTCCAGGATAGATCATATCTTGGGTCACAAATCAAGCCTTGGTAAATTTAAGAAAATTGAAATTGTATCAAGTATCTTTTCCGACCACAATGCTATGAGACTAGATATCAATTACAGGAAAAGAGCTGTAAAACATACAAACACATGGAGGCTAAACAATACACTACTTAATAACGAAGTGATCACTGAAGAAATCAAAGAGGAAATTAAAAAATACCTAGAAACAAATGACAATGGAGACACGACGACCCAAAACCTATGGGATGCAGCAAAAGCAGTTCTAAGAGGGAAGTTTATGGCAATACAATCCCACCTTAAGAAACAGGAAATATCTCGAATAAACAACCTAACCTTGCACCTAAAGCAATTAGAGAAAGAAGAACAAAAACATCCCAAAGTTAGCAGAAGGAAAGAAATCATAAAAATCAGATCAGAAATAAATGAAAAAGAAATGAAGGAAACGATAGCAAAGATCAATAAAACTAAAAGCTGGTTCTTTGAGAAGATAAACAAAATTGATAAACCATTAGCCAGACTCATCAAGAAAAAAAGGGAGAAGACTCAAATCAATAGAATTAGAAATGAAAAAGGAGAAATAACAACTGACACTGCAGAAATACAAAAGATCATGAGAGATTACTATAAGCAACTCTATGCCAATAAAATGGACAACCTGGAAGAAATGGACAAATTCTTAGAAATGCACAACCTGCCAAGACTGAATCAGGAAGAAATAGAAAATATGAACAGACCAATCACAAGCACTGAAATTGAAACTGTGATTAAAAATCTTCCAACAAACAAAAGCCCAGGACCAGATGGCTTCACAGGCGAATTCTATCAAGCATTTAGAGAAGAACTAACACCTATCCTTCTCAAACTTTTCCAAAATATAGCAGAGGGAGGAATACTCCCAAACTCATTCTACGAGGCCACCATCACCTTGATACCAAAACCAGACAAGGATGTCACAAAGAAAGAAAACTACAGGCCAATATCACTGATGAACATAGATGCAAAAATCCTCAACAAAATACTAGCAAACAGAATTCAACAGCACATTAAAAGGATCATACACCATGATCAAGTGGGGTTTATTCCAGGAATGCAAGGATTCTTCAATATACGCAAATCAATCAATGTGATACACCATATTAACAAACTGAAGGAGAAAAACCATATGATCATCTCAATAGATGCAGAGAAAGCTTTTGACAAAATTCAACACCCATTTATGATAAAAACCCTGCAGAAAGTAGGCATAGAGGGAACTTTCCTCAACATAATAAAGGCCATATATGACAAACCCACAGCCAGCATCGTCCTCAATGGTGAAAAACTGAAACCATTTCCACTAAGATCAGGAACAAGACAAGGTTGCCCACTCTCACCACTCTTATTCAACCTAGTTTTGGAAGTTAACCACAGCAATCAGAGAAGAAAAGGAAATAAAAGGAATCCAAATGGGAAAAGAAGAAGTAAAGCTGTCACTGTTTGCAGATGACATGATACTATACATAGAGAATCCTAAAGATGCTACCAGAAAACTACTAGAGCTAATCAATGAATTTGGTAAAGTTGCAGGATACAAAATTAATGCACAGAAATCTCTGGCATTCCTATATACTAATGATGAAAAATCTGAAAGTGAAATCAAGAAAACACTCCCATTTACCATTGCAACAAAAAGAATAAAATATCTAGGAATAAACCTACCTAAGGAGACAAAAGACCTGTATGCAGAAAATTATAAGACACTGATGAAAGAAATTAAAGATGATACAAATAGATGGAGAGATGTACCATGTTCTTGGATTGGAAGAATCAACATTGTGAAAATGACTCTACTACCCAAAGCAATCTACAGATTCAATGCAATACCTATCAAACTACCAATGGCATTTTTCACAGAACTAGAACAAAAAATTTCACAATTTGTATGGAAACACAAAAGACCCCGAATAGCCAAAGCAATCTTGAGAACGAAAAATGGAGCTGGAGGAATCAGGCTCCCTGACTTCAGACTATACTACAAAGCTACAGTAATCAAGACAGTATGGTACTGGCACAAGAACAGAAAGATAGATCAATGGAACAGGATAGAAAGCCCAGAGATAAACCCACG
This sequence comes from Mesoplodon densirostris, assembly GCF_025265405.1. Lineage (NCBI taxonomy): Eukaryota > Metazoa > Chordata > Mammalia > Artiodactyla > Ziphiidae > Mesoplodon > Mesoplodon densirostris. Next base: position 42,350,147 of record NC_082668.1, read on the forward strand.
GACATATGGTCACCTTATCTTTGATAAAGGAGGCAGGAATGTACAGTGGAGAAAGGACAGTCTCTTCAATAAGTGGTGCTGGGAAAACTGGACAGGGACATGTAAAAGTATGAGATTAGATCACTCCCTAACACCATACACAAAAATTAGCTCAAAATGGATTAAAGACCTAAATGTAAGGCCAGACACTATCAAACTCCTAGAGGAAAACATAGGCAGAACACTCTATGACATAAATCACAGCAAGATCCTTTTTGACCCACCTCCTAGAGAAATGGAAATAAAGACAAAAATAAACACATGGGACCTAATGAAACTTCAAAGCTTTTGCACAGCAAAGGAAACCATAAACAAGAGCAAAAGACAACCCTCAGAATGGGAGAAAATATTTGCAAATGAAGCAACTGACAAAGGATTAATCTCCAAAATTTATAAGCAGCTCATGCAGCTCAATAGCAAAAAAACAAACAACCCAATCCAAAAATGGGCAGAAGACCTAAATAGACATTTCTCCACAGAAGATATACAGACAGCCAACAAACACATGAAAGGATGCTCAACATCTTTACTCATTAGAGAAATGCAAATCAAAACTACAATGAGATATCATCTCACACCAGTCAGAATGGCCATCATCAAAAAATCTAGAAACAATAAATGCTGGAGAGGGTGTGGAAAAAAGGGAACACTCTTGCACTGCTGGTGGGAATGTGAATTGGTACAGCCACTATGGAGAACGGTATGGAGGTTCCTTAAAAAACTACAAATAGAACTACCATATGACCCAGCAATCCCACTACTGGGCATATACCCTGAGAAAACCATAATTCAAAAAGAGACATGTACCAAAATGTTCATAGCAGCCCTATTTACAATAGCCCGGAGATGGAAACAACCTAAGTGTCCATCATCGGATGAATGGATAAAGAAGATGTGGCACATATATACAATGGAATATTACTCAGCCATAAAAAGAAATGAAATTGAGCTATTTGTAATGAGGTGGATGGACCTAGAGTCTGTCATACACAGTGAAGTAAGTCAGAAAGAGAAAGACAAATACTGTATGCTGACACATATATATGGAATTTAAGAAAAAAATGTCATCAAGAACATAGGGGTAAGACAGGAATAAAGACACAGACCTACTAGAGCATGGACTTGAGGATATGGGGAGGGGGAAGGGTAAGCTGTGACAAAGTGAAAGAGCGGCATGGACATATATACACTACTAAACGTAAGGTAGATAGCTAGTGGGAAGCAGCCGCATAGCACAGGGAGATCAGCTCGGTTCTTTGTGACCGCCTGGAGGGGTGGGATAGGGAGGGTGGGAGGGAGACGCAAAAGGGAGGGGATATGGGAACATATGTATATGTATAACTGATTAAATTTGTAATAAAAAAAAAAACTTAAAAAAAAAAAAAAAAAAAAGTTAAAATAGTTCTATAGCACACTAGTTAATTAGGAGATAGATGAGACTAATTTTATAAGTTACTATGGTAGGAATTAAATTTACCATTACCCTACACTCCCTTTAGTGGCTTTGGTTTACAGCTAATTCCTTGACCCTTTGGTAACTGGTGTTCCATTGCTGTAAAGCCTTATAATCACTGTTAAATGTTAACTGACAAAGACTTAAAATGTAATCTTTAAATTGGAGTTTGCATGCTTAAGAGCCATTTTGAAAACCAAAATATTATGGTTCTAAGAATTGATCATGCTGGAATTTAGATCCTAAAAAAGAGGAAGGAGATAAGAAATCCTGTGGGCTCTGGCTCTGCATTTGTGTTTTGTTAAGGAAAGAAAATTTTTATTTATGCCAATGACAACTATATTTAACCATTAGAGTGCCAGGTTAATAGTCTTATGAGTTAATGCTATTAGCTTATAGAATACAGTTGAATTATTTTTTTATTTTTTCTCCTCCTATTATCTCTACATTTTTGTCAGTAAATTATAGTGTATGACTATTTATACAGAGGAGCTCATGCATAAAATATAATTGCACTTATTAAATAATAGATTTTCCTCATATACTTTTCTCAGTCATTTTAAATGGCAAAAAATTTGGCTTAAAACTTCAACATTCAAAGAAAGTATTTAAAATACAAAAAAGAATAAAGCAACACATATTATTAAATTTATACATTATAGATAAAAGTACAAAGATTATTTTACAAATATATTTTACATATAAAGATAAAACTTTAGATTCAAGTAAAGCATTTTGATATTTATTAAAAGTGGACCTCCCAGCTAAAATGAAGTATCGATAATAGGGACTGAATTTAACCTTCTACCTAAAACAAATGAGTAGAACAACAGCAACAATAAAACTAATGAAGTGATTCCTATGATACTATAGCTTATAGCTTCGAGAGAATTTTAGCCAGTGACACAAGAAGGGAGAAATCAGACAGAGCCTGGTGGGCTCACTGAATTGAGGAGACAGAGTTGAGAGTCTAGGGATACTAAAGCAGCTACAGTTCACAAGACAGAGTACTAGAAAGGAGAGTGTTGCTCAAAGCTATAATTCTGGAGATGTGCAGAAGGTTCCCCAGGACAGTACGGTTGAGTACTGATCAGCATGTGCATGTGAGAAAACTACTCAAGGATGGGGAAAGATCAACCTCAAAGATTTAGAGGTAGCATGCCTAGTGTTCACTGAGGGCTGAGAATAAAGTTTGTTTCCACAGACAGACTGGAAATGGGCCATTTTTCAGAGTGCACAGTCTCAGAAAAAAAAAGTCTCAGTCTTAGAGAAAAAATGAGCTTTAGACTGAGTACTGTCCCAGTTCTATCAAACAAATCTTAAAAACAAGGACGCTCCATTCCACCCTTGACAGCAAATTGTTTCCATCTGCATACCAGAAAAAATACCTCAAGAATATTTATAGAAAAACATAAATACCCTGCACCAAAGAAGCTAAAATTCATAATGTCTGTGCAATTGTTTATTTCCAGAGAGGTTCTTAACTTACTTATTGCAGTTCATCTAGTCTGGTGAAACTTAGTTTATTCCCTATTTGTTTCTATAAATAAATGTGAAGAATTAAAATACATAGTATATTTTGTCTAGAGTATTACAGTAAGTCGCCTACATACTAACCTTCAAGTTGAGAACTTTCAAAGATGCAAACGTGCGTTTTCATGTCCAATCACGTAAGTTAGTTCACATGTTAGTTCTGGTTACATTGTCACGTGTGTGCATCCTCTACAAGTGGTTGTCCTTTTGTGTACTTTACTATACAGTACTGTATAGAGTACAGTAGTACAGTATCTTTATTTCAAGCCCAGGATGTGGGGAAGCAAGCATAAAAGCAGTGGTCATGTAGCTGGAATTGCTAAGAAGCACCAAGCACCAAGAAAGGACAAAGAGAGACAAGGGGAAGAAGAAGTACCTGAAAAACCAAAGAGGTATGCGGGCCTCTCGCTGTTGTGGCCTCTCCCGCTGTGGAGCACAGACTCCAGACGCACAGGCTCAGCGGCCATGGCTCATGGGCCCAGCCACTCCGCGGCATGTGGGATCTTCCTGGACCGGGGCACAAACCTGTGTCCCCTGCATCGGAAGGCAGACTCTCAACGACTGCACCACCAGGGAAGCCCCAAGGGGATTTTCTTTATTTGAGGAGGCACTGTAGTTTTTGAGCCACAGGACCTGAACGTAGAACGACAGCAAATGTAGTATAGCTAAGAATAAAGAATTAGAGGGAAATGCCCAAAAAGAAAAAAACAAAAAAGTTTGTGCCTGAGGCCCTAAAGGCAGTAGAATTTAAAAATGAGTACAAGTGATTCTACCCCAAAAGTAACCTGCTTTAAAAAAAAATAAGTTATGTAAGAAAATAATTTTTATAGTTAATTAGCTTCCTTAGTAGCTACTTAACTATAAAAGAAAATAGATGAATTAATAGGTAATTAACTAAAAAGGTAAAAGGAAGCAATTTAGGGAGAACAAAAGTAAAAGCTATGCTATGGCTAATTGTCTCCCCAAAGCCACATTAAAGGCAACAAGACAGTGGAATAATATCTTGATAGTGCCCTGAGAAATAGAATTCTCTACCCAAATAACTGCTCCTTTGAAGATTAAGGCATGATAAATATAGTTTCAGAAAAAGATATACAGAATACACCACACAAAGACCTTCCCTCAAAGAGCTACATGAAGATATTCTTTATGACAAATGAAGTTGGGCCCAAAAGACTGTAGTGTGATGAAAGAAGCAATGGCAGATAAGTCAGTAAGCAAGAACACTAAATGAAAATAGACTGAAATAATAATAATAATGAGTGCTGGGATGGGAATGGAATTGGTATAACGAAATGTGGTTTATTAATTTCCTATTTGTGCTGTAACAAATTACTATAAACTCAGTAGCTTAAAAGAACACAAATTTATTATAGTTCTGGAGTTCAAAAATATGAGTTAAGTATCATTGGGCTAAAATCCAGGTATCAGTAGGGCTGCATTTCTTCTGGAAGTTCCAGAAGAAGATTCTTAAAGAGACTGCCTATGCTTCTTGGTTCCTGCCTTCCCTCCCAAAATCTCATCACTCTGACCTCTTGTTCAATCACCACCTACTTGTCTCACTCTCCTACCTTGCTCTTTCACTCATAAGGACCCTTGTGATACATTTTTAATCACATCTGCAAGGTCTTTTTTGCCATGTGTGGTAACATATTCATAGGTTCTAGGAATTACTGTGTGAACATATTTGGACATTGTGGGGGGATGCCTTATTCTACTTACTACAGTAAGTATTAAAATCCAAACAACAAAAGTAAAATGGGAAAGAGAGAGCAAAATGCCTATGAGCTAAAATGTCTTGAAATCTTGGCTTATATTCCTTGAGAAGAGAATAGAGATATGAATTAATTTTAAACATTGGTAAATCAAGTTTGTTAAGAAGTATGCATGTTAAAATGCAATGTATATCATAAAAACCAGTAGAAGGAATAAAGGGATTTTAAAACCTGATTAAGCCAATTCAAAAAAGAAGGAAAGAATACTAAAGAAATTAATGTAGAAAAAGATGATAAGTTTGAAAAATGTCATTAGTAAAAGACAAAATCAGTATTTGGACAGATATATTTAGATAAAATTAAAAATAAAATGGTACATGTCTATAAATACTTATTGACAGATAAATGAATAAAGAAGATGTGGTACATATATACAATGGAATATTACTCAGCCATAAAAAGGAACAAAATTGGGTCATTTGTAGAGACGTGGATGGACCTAGAGATTGTCATACAGAGTGAAGTAAGTCAGAAAGAGAAAAACAAATACCGTATATTAATGCATATATGTGAAATCTAGAAAAATGGTACAGATTAACTGGTTTTGCAGGGCAGAAATAGAGACACAGACATAGAGAACAAACGTATGGACACCAAGTGGGGGAAAATGGAGCCGGGGAGTGGTGGGATGAATTGGGAGATTGGGATTGACATGTATACACTAATATGTATAAAATAGATAACTAAATAAGAACCTGCTGTATTAAAACAAATAAAATTAAATTTAAAAAAATGGTACCTGTCTAAAACATAAGGGTGCTGAAAGTTTAAAAAATACAATTAGTGAAAGTTGAAAAATAAAATTATGGTAAAAGATGCAGGCTGTAGATTCTAAAAAGAAAAAAAAAAAGCTGGCGTAGCTGGATTAATAGTTCTAAACCAGAGTCAATTTTGCACCCCATGAGACAATTGGTAATGTCTGGAGATATTTTTGTTTGTCACAAATTTTCTATGTGTGTGTGAGGGGAAATGTTCTAATTACCATAGCTTTATAAGTCTTAAGAGCAAGGAGTGTTAAGTACTCCAATTTTCTTCTGCTTTTTCAAAATTATTTTGGCTAAATAAACAACCAACAAAATACTTTCAGCCAATAACTGTGGAATACTATTCTTTTTAACTTAAACTCAGTGCACAAATACTTATATATTCTGAGCCATATAGAATATATTCTCTGAGTTCATATAGAATATATTCTCTTACCAAAACAGAATGTAATAAAAAATAACTGGTCATGAAAAATATTCAGTATTTGGATATCAGACAATCTTTTAAAAAACCAGTTATTTTACTGTTTATTTCATCCTAAATGACCATTGGGAAGTAAAAAAAAAAAAAGTGTGAAACAAAATCAGGTTGTAACTTTGAATTCAAACTTGCGTGTTGAAGATTCTGTCTCTGTATCCTTAAAGCACATGTTAATATCATTTCTCTAGACTTTTGCATTGAGACAAAGTAGGCTATTCTGATAACCACAGATGATCAATCCCATTGCACCTGGTCTCCACGACTAACAATTTCGAACAGCAGGAATAATTATCCTCCTCAGGAAGGATCAGAGGAATCAGCTTCCATCTTTCCTCTAACTCCTCAGTAACTGTCTGTTTCCATTCCATAACTTTCATGTAGATTTGAAATTGGAGCATTTGCATTTTGGCAGATGCTTGATTGACTTGTGTGGTCTTGAGTTATTTGCCATGGGTAGAATATTCATCTTGCTATTTCATTTCTAACAGACTAGCTTTGATAGAATCTTAACTCATTTGAAATAACTCATTGAAGGCTGCAAGAAGAATCTAAAAATACTCCAAAAGTTGAGCAGTTTTCTTCCAAGTCCTCCCAAACCGCAAACTCAAAAAACACAAAGTCTGAGAAATAACAGGCAATAGTTTAGTCATCTGCATCACTGCCAGATTTAGGGTAGGACTTTGCGTCAATTTTGAACAGTTATGCTTAGGTGACTCCATAGTTCTTTCACCCAGATAACTCATGTTTGAGTTACGTTTACATTTGGTTGTGTAAGTTCATGTTAAATCTTCTTTGAATTCATTACATTCCAGTCCACAGTTTGAGTGTAACCCATGTCATTTGGTGGACAATGGTGTTCTCACTGCAGAGGGAACTCCAGCTAGGACTTGTAGCCCAGGGCATGCTGCTTGTGCCTTCAGTTTCTGTGATGAGCTGATGAGGCAGAGAGGGTGGGAATGGGGATGGCAGCAGTCAAGAGAAGAGAAATAGAGGGCGACTGCTCTGGGAATAAATTTAAAAGCCTTCCTGCTGGGATTGAGGATGTTCTAAAGATAAGCAGCCAAATGTGTTTATAAAGGCACTTACTGAGTAAGCTGGCAGCTGCATTTGGTCAAGCAGTTAGAAGCCAAATCCTGAGATAAAGGCTGTATAAAGTAAGGGATGGAATTAGGAGTTTCTGATCCTGGGGAGCAGATGAATTTCTCTTTCACCTCTTTCACACACTGTAAAGGAAATGGGGAAATATTCTTTTACTTTGAGGCAGAAAGTTAATGGGGCTATTCACCTTCACTTGCAGTATTGTTAAGAGACATTAACAATAAGGGTGCTTAGATTTTCATGCCAGAAAGATTATCATACCCACCAGAAAGCAACCCAAGGCTCTTTTAGGCTTGGCTGCACATGAGTGACACACATAACCACTTCTTAGGTAACTATTTTATAAAGTGCTAATTTACAAATATTTTCTCATATAAAAGTTGGGTGGTTCTCACTAATTATCCCATCACTAAACTGACACCTGGGCAGGAAATGATGGCTTGGGTGGTTGATTCTGCATTGGAGAAAGTATGAAGGAAGATATAAATGCTATAATTGGAGATCTTTTGCAAATAATTTTGACAATTTCTGAACTCTACATTTTTCCTAGATTCTGATGTATACTGTGGGCATATGTAATTGGCAGCTTACATATTTAAGTTTATTGAGAGATCAGCACTGATATCTTGTCAAAATGTAAAGAAGGCTTTTGCACATTCTACTGCAAAAATACTGAGAGACTGAATATACAAATGGCCAATGACCAGAACATATATACAAATAGAACTCTAACCTGCAACCAGCTCAGGAAACCAATCTCTTTTCTACAGTAACCAACCCAGGAAGCCAGCCTGCTATAAAGCCAGAGTTGTAGGAAGTCATGCTACTATCTCTACCTTAACAATACTGGAAACCAAGCAATGTCCTCAGCAACAACTGGCCCCAAATTGCCAGAAATTAATTAATAACTGACAGCCTCCTTATTTTTGTCCCTGCTTCTAACTTTGGACCAACTAGAGAAAGCTAAAGATGCCTGCCTAACCAATCGCACAAGATGCCCCACCTCTAATTTGCATGCTTACAGTTTCTCCCTATCAACTGTCTCCTATCAGGGCAGACAGGAAGCCTTTCTTTTTCTCCACTATAAAGCTTTCCCACTACTCTGCCTGCCTTTGAGTCTCTGCCAAAATGCAAATGGTAGTGGCTGACATCCTTGCTATAGAATGCTCTTAATAAATAGCCTGTGCTTGTTCTCATTTGGTTGGCCTTCATTTATTTCCACAGTGGGATATCAGAGGACCACTTTAGAGCAGTTTTACAAAGTGAACATAAAATCTCTTTAAGGTAATGATGAGACTTTTGCATTCTCACTCTGCTTCTTCTTCAGTTTGACCGACTTACTCTTCAATTCAGCATCAAGGAACATGCTTCCTCTTTTTGTAAAGCTCCATTTATTAACCTTTTATTTCAAAATGTAGGTATGTGCTGATACCTACATCTTTAATTCATTCTTTGGATTTGTCAACTCTACTATTTATCTCAATTTATTTAGTGTATCATGTGTTTATTTTAATAATTATAACTTTCATGTTTTAAAAATTGTGAATTGGTTCTGTCATATTCACTTGTACTTAATTCTCATGTGCAGAGCTTCCTTATCTGTTTAATAGATTTAGGTTTTAATTTCATAGATACTCTTATCTACTCTATGCATCTGAGGATTTTAAACTATGATTTTAAAGCACTTTCAGTTTGCTGTATTATTTCTATTTCTTTGGGCATAAATTCTTCCATCTTTCAGGTTTATTTAATGAGTTTATTACCATTAGTTTTCTTTATACAGGTGTAAATGGGATTTGAAGGAGTTTTCATTTTCTTTCATCCCTTTTCTCCCTTTTCTGTTTTGTGGTTCCATGATTACCTCATCCAGAGACCTCCAGATTTCAGAGACAGTATTATATCAGCAGCTCAGACTTCCACTCCATAATGATATGCCTTCTAATCCCCTCCACCTCACATAAACAACAACAGAGTTTCCAGTTCCCAGTTAATGCTCCATTCCAAGAAAAACCTACGTCAGTAGTTGGTAGTTATTTTCTATATTCATTAATGAGAGGGTGAACAGGATCCTAATTTCAGTCTTCAAATAGGGAAGTTGGTTATACTTCTTCATTTCACGTGAAGTGTAATCAGTTTCATTTTCATGTAGGAGTAAAATTCTGTGTCTACACAGCTTGCTTTTGGGCTCTGGACCCTTCTGTTACAGCCTTACCTCCTAAGTCACTGCTCAACAATGTGAGTTCCCTATTTTATTTCTGATCCAGAGGGAAATTTTTTCTTTGTGTTAGAATGTAGCCATATAGTCTTAATATATTTTAAAATATTTTATTTATAATTTCTTTTTGTTTGGAGCAGATAAAAGTGATTACAAACTGCATGCCGTATTAATAAGCATTTCTTGATCAGCCGTGTTGTTTCCTAGATTACAGTCAGCATGATTTTAGCAGCACTCTTTCTTCTCCCAGCTTTATTTAGACATACGTGACAAATAAAAATTGTATATATTTAAGACGTACAATGTGATGTTTTGATATATGTATACATTGTGAAATTATTACCATGATTTAGTTTTAGCAAACCTTTTTTATCATAAGACCATTTCTTTTGACTGGAGAATGATCTCAGAGTAATTTTATCCAGTTAGATATATCTACTTTCTATGTTGTTAACTGCACAGCTTTCTGGCTGCAAAGTGTTAGCTTGGTTAAGACAGTAGGCTTTGAAGTCAGTTCTGGTTTTTAGTCCTGGTGGTACCACGTATTAGCAATCTGATATTTGACAAGTTAATTAGACCTTTTTCAAGCCTCAGTTTCCTCACGTGTAAAGTGGGAATGACAAAATCATCTATCTTACAGGATTCAGAGAGTTAAATAACAAGTGTATAGTACTTAACACAGTGCCTGGCACATAGCAAACACTGGATACACGGTGTTCGGTACCACTTCTACTGCTGTTGCTGTTGTTGTTATTCTCAGGCTGAGACCAAAACGCTTTCATTCCACCTTTTCGTTTTTTGGCAGTTGTGTCTTCAGTTCCCCACCTGCTGGTTTTTTCTTGTATTTTTTGTTTATTAGTTTGGTAATATTAATCTGGTTATGAGATGAATATATTCAAAACTCTATATTTCAAAGTATTTTCTTTTTAAGGAAGAAGGACTAATCATTTAATACACAATAATTTTTAAGACAAGGGATATTTATGCATAAACCAAATTACACTTTGGTCATAGGGAACATACATCATAGAAATAAATATTGGTGTATACATGTCACACAGTTAATATTACATGGAGGGCCATGGTTGGTTTAGAGAATAGAACACATCAAATGCCATATACACAGTGGACTTGTAAATACTCATTTAATAAATGTTATTGCTATAGTCTTCCCTGAGATTTTTATTTTTTTAAATTTGGTGAGCAATGAGATGAAACATGTAATTACTGGAAAAATATATTCCCAGGGATAGAAAGACAGCAGTAATACAAGTTTAAATCTTGAATCTTTAAAAACCACATAAAAATTATAACATCACAGGCATATTTGGTTTGCTTTTAGCTATTCAATTGCACAGTTATTGCAGGATTGATGTTTGCATTCTGCTTTTATTATAAAAAGTACACATATAATTAAATGCCCTAACACCCTTTATGAAGGACAAATTTTGGTGCCTATGACTGTAATAGTATCCTGTTATTACACAATCTCATGCAATGCAGTAAAATTGTGTTGTTATACCAAAACTCTATAAAGTAAAACACACACACACATACAGCTATAAACTCTACCTTTAGGTTGAATTTTAATATTGTGCTTTTCAGATTAGCATGAGGAAGAGATTCTACTAATACTGATATTCTATTTTATCTCCCATTTTAAAAGCAGTCACCGTTTGGTGACTTTTTCATCTTAAACTTAATTCTGTCATTATTCTGCACTAATAATGATATATTCCTTTACTTTATGAGACCTCACTCAGAGATAAGACAGTACCTTTTCTTAAAAACTGAAAAAAAGGGACTTCCCTCGTGGCACAGTGGTTAAGACTCCATGCTCCCAATGCAAGGGGCCCGGGTTTGATCCCTAGTCAGGGAACTAGATCCCACATGCGTGCAGCAGCTGGGAGTTCACATGCCACAACTGAGGAGCCCGAGTGCTGCAACTTAGGAGCTGGCAAGCCGCAACTAAGGAGCCTGCCTGCCGCAACTAAGACCCGGTGCAACCAAATAAATAAATATATTTTTAAAAGAACTGAAAAAAATGTATCACTACACTTTCTTATAAATCATGCAAACTATATTTTTGCATTTAGATTTGTAAATGGAAAGAAAGTACTTTAAGAAACATATTTTCTAAGTTCTTATGCTTGCTGCTATTAAAGCATACACTTGTCACTATTTAAAAACTTGATTTTAATAGTTGTATTTTTCTAATAGTGAGTAAGACACTGTAAGTCAAATTAATCTCAGTTTTAATGAAACAATGACCTTTGAGTTTATAGACAACATCTGGAGGAAACAGCTGGATAAAAGATCAGGTGTTTTTTTTCAAGTAGAAGTGCAACATGATGTTCCTGTGGTACTGTTTAGAGATTTTTCAATTCTCACATCATGTAGCACACAGTGGTGCTATTAATTAGAAATTGATGGAAAGTCAGATATAAATCCTTATGTCAAGCAGGATGTCTTACATAGAGGAGATTCGAAAGTCATGCAACTTTCTGAAATTGAAATGTTCAGGGTAACAGCAAGGATAACAGACTCCCTACTGCCAAGTCAATATTTTCCAACTGCTAAATGTTAATTTCTCTAATATCTGGCTTCTTTTTTAAATGTATAACATTAAAATTGACTTTCCTATTCTTTAAAAAAATATAGTGATACACAAAATGTATTAAATTGTTCAGGTTCCATTTTATATACCTTATAAAATAATTTCAAATATTGCTATTATTGCAAACATACTAGCTACAGAATTAATATCATCATTTTCTCTCACTACAGTGCATTTACCTTTTCCTTGGTCCCTAGTGATGATTATGTTACTGACCGTAACTCATATATGTCATAAACCTCAAATATCATCTTTGGCAGGTAGACTGGACTTTCTAGAACATCTAACAGGGTCTGTTCTCTTCACACCTGCCCTAATATAGTAGATAGTTTCTAGTGTCAGTTTCTTATCTATTTCATTTGTAACATACCTGGCTATGTCAAGTCTGATTCACCATTAAAAATAATACAGTTCATTGCTACTCAATGTGTAGTCTGTGGACCAGAAAACTGGACATCACCAGAAAACTTCTTAGAAATGCAGGATCTCAGACCCTAGGCCAGACCTACTGCATCAGAATCTGCAGTTTTGTAAGATGTCTGCGTAATTTGCACGTTAAAAGTTGAGAAACCTTGCATTGGAGCAATGGTTCTCTACCATGCTGCATATCAACATGCTTTTGTTGCTCTAAATACTCTTACCTGAACCCCATCCCGCTGAAATGGAACATTTGGGTAGGGGGAGATCTGGGTGGTAGAGTATGGACTAAGCCTGTGCATTTCTAGAAAGCTCCCAGATGACTTTGATGCAGTGAGAAACTTAAATTATTTGGTGCATGACATCAGAATCATGTAGGGGTGCCTGTGAAAGTGCACATTCCTGGTTCTTTCTCCAGAGATTTGTATTCTTTAAAAATAGGGTAGTTGTTTGAAAATTCCCAATCTATTACCTCACAATCCACAATTAAACTACAATCTTGTTAAAGCTGTTGTAAAAAATCTGGCCTTTCTTAACCACTTCCCTGGCGGTCCAGTGGTTAAGACTCAGCACTTCCATTGCAGGGGTCATGTGTTTGATCCCTGGCCAGGGAACTGAGATCCCACATGGCGCGCAGCACGGATCTGACCTTTCACATAATTAACTAAAAGAAATGCAGTTTTTCTTATATATGGAAGAAAAATAATCTGGGTAACTAGGAAAGGTTTTAGGCACGTTTAGTTAGGGTTGAACATCAGTTTTTCGAAGATTCTTCCACCTGTGCCTCTTCCAGCATCAGATTCATCCTTGGGTAGATAAATGCCTTTAACTTTCACAGGGATCATTCATATTTTTATTTTACACTGACTAGAGGAAAAGACAGCACTTTTTAGAATTTTTTTTTGAAGGGTAAAGAAACTTCTTTCCCAGAAAGTTTCAGCAAATATATCCTTCATGTTTGTCTTTAATCACTGTGACCAAGTCCTTTGCCGATTGGCTTAAGCCTGTTGGGGACATCAGGACTACTACAGCATAGGGAAAAGGCAAACTCTACCAAAGGAGACCCAGGGTACCCTTGGCAAAAGAGAAATGAAATCTTTGCTGGAGAGGAAATCAGCAGATATTCATTTTATAGTTGTTTTGTTAAACGTACTTTGAAGAGTTATACCTTGTAAATAGCAGTATCTTTGCAAAATGCAGTATTTTGGACTCAATATAAAGTCATAATAACATAGAAATGTGTGTACTGTAGAAAAAATTTACAAACAGAAACTATTTATAATTGATAATAATAAATAATTCTTAAAAATAAAATGTTTTCACTAAAAGTCCTGAATTTCATATCTATTCCTAATTGGTATATAGCCAAATAAAAGATAATTGTTTCTCAAAATTTTGTTAATTTTCATGCAATGAAACTTATTTTGCTTCTTTCAGTATACATTTAAATTCTAGCCACAGACTCAATTTCAGCATGTGAAATTTTATAATATGGGTTCTATGTTACATTTAAGATAATCAATCATGTTTCAATGTAATCCACATTGCATAGGAGACTTTTATTATAAGCATAATTGTTGTAGTATAGTAAAGTGCATTGTTAATGAAGCATGGAAAAGGAATAATTTCAACTAATAGGCTTATATGTCAAATTTCAATTAGGACTATGTTGGAATCCAAAAAGATATATGAGCATATAAATTTCAACCTTTGACCTTCACCATAAAGAACAAGGTCTAAGAGAGAAATTAAACCATTTTGATGTAGCATACAAATTTGAATAAATTAATGTGTCTGAATTCTTTGTCATGAATCTTAGACTGCATATGATTTTTTAAAATTTTATGTACTTGCAATTTATGGCTTTGAACTGTTTACTTCTATTCCATATATTAAAATATTAATGAATAAAAAAAACATTCAACAAAAGTTTATTGTGTATCTACTTCTTTAGGCAATGTACCAATATATAGAAGACTGGTCCTTAGTGACCAATGAAATAGATTAGGCTTACTGATATTTTTTTTCCTTAAGAAAATGACAATAATCCTTAGTATTATTAAACAGTCAGTGAATTTTCAGTTTTCCTTGATTGATGTATGATTTTTTTGCAGTTGATTTATTTGAATCAGCATGCAAATGTTCACACATTGAATTGAATGTGGTTGACCTGTCCTTTAATTCTATCATAATCTATTGATTGCATTTTCCTCCTTACAATGTTTAAATTGATGAACTGTGTTTGTTTTGTATATAGTGTTTTCCACGTTATCAATTGTTTTGATTGTATACCTGTAATACCTTTTAAAAATTGTCCCTCCACTCCATATATTTTCTGTAATTAAGTCTAGAGGCTTGTTCTGATTCGAATCTGATAATTTTGGTCAAGAATATTTCATGGGGATTACAAGAGTATACATGATTTTTAAAATGAATGTTTTATTCAACATTTGAAAGCGAAATGCCTTTAAAATGTGAGAATATACACACACATGTAAACATACATATTTGGGGAATCATCTTCCTCAATGAAGCTATACACAGATATTATTTGACCTATCCCAAATATAAATCTCCATTTCAAAAAAGAGGTTTTAAAATTTTTATTTTATTGTCTTTCTACATTCTGCTTCAGCAAAAACCTCTTCAATATAAGAAATTCTCAAGTTACTCCCTTACATTTAGGAGGACATTTAATTTTTGTTTGAAAGTAGATTTTGCTCCCATACTTAGTCCTAAAACCTAATCTTTCTCTTCTCCTCAAGTCATTTTTCAGATATAAAAGTATAAAAAGCAATTTATTACATAAGAAATGAGATAAAGGGCATTGAATTTAGGAATTGAGATAGATGACATGTCATATATTCTTCTGAGCTGAGGTAACCAAGGTCAAAAAAAAGTAAGATTAAACTGTTATTTCCTCTAGTCTCAAAACCTTTTCCAAAAATATCTAGGAATGAGACATGGAGAAACTTTAATTCAAATGTCAACTGAGACTTAGTAATTTACCTGAAATGCCCAGATGCAAAAAAAAAAAAAAAATCAACAAAGTAATGCAACATGCTATAGGCAATTGATGGAACTACCTCATAACTAAAAGAGCACATGTGGATTAACAATGAGGTATATATTTGCTTAGTTAGAATTAGAAACTAAATATTATTTACAACATACAGTTTTATCTAAAGATATGACCAGTACTGAACAGACTTTGTAAATCTTAACAAAGCAGGAAAATATGATCTATTGTACATTACTGTATTTTTGAAGATATATCTTTAAAATTGCTGTGCCTATGAATTAACAGTGAAACGTATTATTAAAAAATAAAATCTTTGTTGTTTTAAAGAGAACTTAGGATCCTTTCTCTCAATTTCTTTCATTTTTAGAGACAAGGGAAATGAAGCCCAAAGAGGCTATGTTTGAGCAGTGTCGGAAAATGAGTTAAAGGAAAGACTGAAGCTTGAACCTAGGTCTCAAGGAGCATCATTATTGTGTTCTTATTTTCTTATGCCACCTCAGTTACTGATTTGATTTTCATTTTCTGGAAAAGCTTCTCTTATCTAATATAATACTTCCATTCATTTAGTATATAATCTAGTTTTATGAACACCAATTAACATATCAATTTTCTAAAATATATAAAGCCAAACTATTTTTAAAGGGCAATTTTTTTTGTATTTTTCATTCTCTGAACAGAGCCCTTTATTTCACACACTAAACCCAAATGATGTTTACTGTCAATTTTAGGTTAAAAACTCACTGAATACTTTTATTTGGATTTGTATCCTTGGGAATAACAGGGATAATGCAATAATTGACATGCTAGTGAATAGTTCATTCATCTGCCTTGAGAAATTATTTAATATTTGGTACTCCAACCTTAATATTTTCTAATAAATTTGTTGGTAACTACATCCTACCTTGCTTACTAAGGGATGTTATGAATTTGTACACTATGTTCCTGGTCTGTTTTGATTAGTTTATATAAAAACTTTATGCATACATAAAAAAATAGAATGGTAAATTGTATAGTGTTGGTCCAATTTCTTCTATATCAGTTTATTCTGTGGTCTTAAATCTACAAATAATCACCTTCTTTATTCTCTATTAATGGTACCTAGAATGCTCTGTCTATGACTCACTGATTTATTTTACAGATGTAGAAAATGTTCACACATTTCATAATATTTTACTGAAAGGTCAACTTGACTTTAAACCATGCAGGTGTACATTGGAAGATGCTGTGATAATGGTGGAGCAGGTGGCCTTCAGGGAATGTGATCATCTCTATGGTGTTTGTATTTAAGCTATTATTTAATTTGAATTGATGTCTCAAAGTTTGGAATATGATGACTGTTTCAGCAAATTAATGATTTTCAGTGACTGAAAATGCACGTTAAGTCCAAAGTGATCGACAGCTTCTATAAAAAAATATTAATGATGCAGTTCACACCTTTATGGCAATTTCCTGAATTATATTCTGTGGCCTTGTAGGAGTGTTAAATGTTTGTATCTTTTGCTTGTTTCTCTAACCTTGCACACCTTAAAGTTTATTTCAGGAAAGCCATATCCAATAATAAATGTAATTTAAAGTTCAAAATTAAAAATTATGTTTCAAAATGGGAACTAAATTTATAAGGTAATTTCATTGGTATAAAAAAGACATACCATATTCTATTATTCAGATGGTTATGCTTATTAGTGCAAAAGTCACTTGATGTGTATGATAAGAAGGTTTCTAGCAGATGTCTCTTTGATGTAAGATATAAAACAGTACATATCTCATTAAACAACACATCAAAAGCATAAGAATGCAACCATTAATCTATATTTTATAATTTCCTTATAATAACTCTAAGTAAAACTCATTGAATGCAAATGAAAGAGCTGTAGAAGAAGGTGATATTAAAATTCACATGTGGTTCAGTCCTTGTTCCTTTGAATTCTATCAAACATCTGTTGGTCCAAATTGAATATAAAGTATAAAAAACAGTTTAATATATGAATGATAACTTAGAAACGTTTCCAACAGGAAGAATGATCACTTTAATGAGTTCATCAAATATGTACATGTTGTCAAAGAATGCTAGACTCGGATGAGATACCATCCGAGTGCTATCAAACCTAATTCCTACATTTTGCAGATGAGTAAATTGAGGTATGTAGCAATTAACTAATTAATTGCTTTAACTCATACAATTAATCATATTCAAGTCTTGATTAGAATTGAGGTTTTTTAGACAAATATTTCAGAGTTCCTTCTAGTACTCTGCCATGCTCTTAGACTTATACTTTCTATCTCAGAGTATCTTAATTTCTTAGAGTTGAAAAAATGCCTTATGCTAGAGATGTTTGTTATCCAACAGCATGAACAGAAACCTGGGGCAGGTGTAATATATGAAGTACAGAAATAAGTATCATTAGGATTGAGAGCCTCTTTATTTGATTAATGCCTACTGACCTTTATTATTCCTCAGCTACGTCAGATATAACCTTCATGAACAAGCTCTAACACTGGTGTTTTTTATCTCTGTCATTATTACCCTCATTCTTACCAGAAGCCTGAGCATCTTCCTTCACACTATGCTACATGTCTCTCAAATCTATACACTTTTTTTCTCCCTAACTCTATTACTTGTGCTGTTACCATCACCATCCTTCTCCTCACATAGGGATCATTCCATATACTGTTCCCTATGTCCAGAGCTCTTTTGATTTTTTTCAACATCTGCCTAACTCTGGTGCCTGTTCCCTGACATCTGAGACCAGACTAGTTTCCTCCCATGGCATGCCACAGTGAGTTTCCCAAATCGTTCACCCAGCATTTTATCACATGAACCTGAATTTGACAGCATATTTACCTGCTTCAACCAATGTATGCTCCTTGGGAGCAGGAGTCGTACCCAACTCACTGCTGTATCTCCAACATCTAGAACTGTGTCTAGCTTATTGTAGGCACACACACACACACA
Organism: Mesoplodon densirostris; assembly: GCF_025265405.1. NCBI lineage: Eukaryota > Metazoa > Chordata > Mammalia > Artiodactyla > Ziphiidae > Mesoplodon > Mesoplodon densirostris. The sequence goes on from NC_082668.1 coordinate 42,368,514, forward strand.
CACACACACAACTTTTTGAACAAATGCAATAATTAAATCATATTTTAGGAAGAAATCTTTGATTACTTATTTTAAATTCCCAATTTTCTCTAAAATGTATCTGTCATTTTCTGAAGAGAATAACAGGTTCTAAGATTTTAATAAGGTTTAGTCTATTTATTGTGTTATAGTGGAATGGATTGCTTTTCTGTATTACTGAGATGAGCTCACTCTCTAGAAAACCATACTTGATGATGAATAATTGTCCCATCTTTCCCTGCAAACTATAATGTGTTTTTTTTGGTCTCCTCTATCCTGCTGGCTCAGTAATATCTAGTTAGAATTAACTTGGGGCAATCTTCAGTGCAGAAATAACCAATGAACAATCATTTTGCTCGCTAAAAGAGTGTCCATGCAAATATCTTTATTTTATTAAAAATATCTGGGCTGCAATTACCTGTAAATATAATTGCTATTATGAAATTGAAACATTCATATGATATCAAGATATAAACAAAAAAATTACAGAGAGAAATAATAGCAACAAAATTAATTATCTGCCCATTACATTTACCTTCAAGGCCTTGAAATCATGCTAACATATGTAAACTGTAATATAACTTTATATGAGACAGTAAATCAAATAATAAAAAAAGTTTATCAAATGCTCTTACTCTCATTCTTTCCAAGCACTATTTTTTGTTGTTGTTGTTATTAATGATTTAATCTCTATTTAGAAAGAGGCAATACACAATTTATAGCAAGATTTGAAGACACACAACACCTAAGTACAATTCAATATCATTTTCATTAATCCTCAGATATCATCAATATCATCACCCATCCATTCCCTCTTCTTTTCACTCACGATGCTTAGGGTGCCAAGCACTATTTTATTGTTAACACATTGATATTTATTATATTATGTAGTTTATTTGTTATATAGTGTGTCCATAGCATCCTGGTACAATTTATTTCTAAATATATCAGGAGGGAATAATCTGCATAATACAATCTCATCCACTTTCCTCCTCCCCAATTCTACTATCTGAAATGAAGCCACTGACAGCATTCCATGTCTGTATGAGATGAGTAGGAGCTTTTACTCAACATTTCAATGCAGAAATTTAGACTTTAAAATATTCATTATGCTTTTGGATATGTTTTAATATAACTATCATGTAGTGAATGTGTTATCCGGAGAAATAAATGTAATTAGGACAAATAAATCATAAACAATTTTATTTACATTTGAGTAGATTTCTCTGTTGCATTTTTCAGACTGTTACATATTATACAGAAGTAAAGTTATTAAAAATTCAAACTGCACAAAGATTTTATGACTATCATCTATAGTTACTATACTATTTGGACTTAGTCTAAATTTATTAAATCCTTTTGAAAAAATTAATGCGAGCTAACTATTATTTAGTACTTGTGCTTGCATTAATCTCGGTAATTTGCATTCATTATTCACCTAATCCTATGTCCAAGAAGCTTGGCACTATTTTTATCTTCATTTTACGGATGAAAAAACTGAAGCATAGAGAGGTTGAATGAGCAACCCAAGATTACACAGTTTGTAGATGGGGGATTCAGATTTTGAACCCAGACAGTTTGCCTCTACACTTTTAACCACATTTACTGTTCTGCTTCTCTGAAGAAAAAAAAAAATCTTTTCACTTCTCTTCAGGCAGAAAGAACTTTAGTTACTCGGAAATAATTTCAAGCTTATTTGTTAATATTTTGGTCCTTTTAAATGTGCTAAAAATCAAAATCAAATAAGTAAATCTAACATAGTAAAAATGTAATCATGGCTATACTTCTAATACTCAGCTTTTTAATGTAAGAATAGCATATTTACTAAATTAAAGTAACTCTTTTCAGAAGAAATTGTTTAGACTTTTGGGTCCACCTAAGCAAGTTACCGGTCTGAAATATCAGTTTACAACCAGTGGTATTTTTAAATTCCTTTTTGACCAATTTAACTGTGGAAGGAAATTTTGATAGTCTTAGTTTTCTAAAATGGTTCATTTTAGTAGTCCAACTGGATAATCTGCCTCACAGTGTCAATTTTAATATGCTAGAGCATCATAACATTCAGCACAAAGTTCTCAATAGTTCACTTATCTTTATTATAACAAGTCAGAAAGTAAAGTAATAACTTCAGAGGTCTGAAACTAAAAGAACTTTTCAGAGGCAATTGTTACCAACATTTTCAAATAGTCATTTTGGAAGATTTAAGGGCATTGCCTATTTTTCAGCTTTTGAGACTTTCTGAGAAATATATCTCTCGAATCTATTCCAGTGACTTCTGTTTCACTGCTGTGAATTTTTTGTGAAACCATTTATACATTTTAAAGTTCAAGGTGATGGTCATTTTACCATCTATGAAAAAGATGACCCTTCTGCTTTTTTCAACTGTCACTTCCTCAGAACTAACAATTTCAACTTGAAGTCTGATGTTATATAAGGTGCATTGACCTTGAATTTGAAATTTAACTTTCTTGTGTACTTATTCTTTATGTAATTGGTATCTCATGTTATCAAAAGATTTAAAGCAACGTTTCAGTTGCTTCAATTCAGAACACAAAATATCCAGCTTAAAACATCATTTAATAAGATAACAAAACAAATAATTAAAAAGGTATAATTTTGCTTAGATTTAGCTACAGATTGATGAGGAAGCCAGGAGTAGAAATATACTGGAGTGTGCATGATGTGTTGTATTTGAGACACGCTAATATTTGGGGAGGTAGAGAATAAGAGAATAGAGGTTGTGGTCCAAGGATTAGAAATCCCAATATTTATGAGGGCCAGGCAGAAGCAGAAATGAAGGGAAAGGAATCAGATAGGGACTGTAGCAAACCAAAGAAATGTACCTATTTAAATGTGGGAGGTTCAGCTAATTGTTGACCTGCAGAAAAGTAGATTCACTGTAGCCAAATCTTCTCAAGCTTCAAGAGAGGCATGACATACAGATTATGAGAAATGTCTCCATGTTCAAATCCCAGCAACTAATCCAAACATTTTTAAATTCTCAGTGAACTAATCAAAATGTATGTGCTGACCAGACCTAGGCCCAATAATACAGCGATTGAAGGTGACCCACTGTAGGAGGCAGGTGAGGACACATAAGAAGGGACTACCATTAGATATGAAGTTGGAGTCAAGGAATCACCAAAATTTTTGAGTTAAGAGAGGACTACATATTGAAAACTTAAAGGAAATGAAAGCTCACACCTCCAAGTGAGCATTTTATTTCAAAGTAGCCCTCTTGACTACTAGTTTATTTTCAGTGATACTAATACTTATTTCTGAAAATCTTTTGATGTATTTTTCAATTTCTTTAGGGAAAGTTTACTAATCATACATTAAAATGAACCTCATTACTATATAATCAACAATGTGATTCATCATCATTTTCAATACAGTGAAAATAACAGTTATTGGACACATACCTGTTAGCAAACTCTCTACTTGATACTGAAATTTTTAAAAGTGAAAAAATACATGGCTCTGCTTTATCTAATTGCAGAGTAGGAAACTGACAAGGAAATAATAATTTAAAAAATGTGGGGCTTCCCTGGTGGCGCAGTGGTTGAGAGTCCGCCTGCCGATGCAGGGGACACGGGTTCGTGCCCCGATCCCGGAAGATCCCACATGCCGCGGAGCGGCTGGGCCCGCGAGCCATGGCCGCGGAGCCTGTGTGTCCGGAGCCTGTGCTCCGCAACGGGAGAGGCCACAGCAGTGAGAGGCCCGCGTACAGCAAAAAAAAAAAAAAAAAAAAAAAATGTGTATACCATGGTGATTGTGGTATTAGTGTGATGTGTAAGCTTGAGATCTTAATGGAAAGAAAAGATATTATGAATTAAATAGTGATCAGAGTAGGATGCAAGTGATAGAGCCCTCAGCAAATAGAATGTGAAAATGCATAAAAAACTGTGCATGGGGTTTTCATGAAACTTTATTTTTTTTTTAATTTTTGGTAGCGCTGAGTCTTCATTGCTGCGCGTGGACTTTCTCTCTAGTTGCAGTGAGCGGGGGCTACTCTTGGTTGCAGTGTGTGGGCTTCTCATTGCAATGGCTTCTCTTTGTTGCTTAACACGGGCTCTAGGCGCATGGGCTTCAGTAGTTCTGGCATGTGGGCTCAGTAGTTGCGGTTTGCGAGCTCTAGAGTGCAGGCTCAGTAGTTGAGGCACAGAGGCTTAGTTGCTCCACAGCATGTGGGATCTTCCCAGACCAGGGCTCGAACCTGTGTCCCCTGCATTGGCAGGTGGCTTCTTAACCATTGCACCACTCGTGAAACTTTGAGGAAAGACATTAGCTTGGAAAGGGATGAAGTTCCTTTGGGGAGTAAAGGGAGAAATGACGGGATACATAGACCATAACATAGATGTTCGATAGTGATTACATTGTTCTTGAACTTTAGTATCCATTTGAATTTTGAACTGAGAGAAAACAACATGAATGGAATAATAATATTTCTGTAGAAGACACATGCTTGATAATTTCTCTAGTATCTAAAGATAATCTAAGAAAAACAAACACACACCACACACACCCACAAACAACCCACCCCCACACACAAGACCTAGATGATTTTCCCAAAATGAGAAGAAAGGGAATCTATTTACACATGTATGTTATTCTTTACCCTTTATACCTGTAAGAGAGAATGGAAGGGGTGTTGTCAGGGAGGAAGAAATTTGCCTCTTCCCTACTATGTTCTTCTGGCTGGTTTGCAACTTAGCTGATACAAAACGGATTAATCTAACAAAAGTTCAATAAAGTGTATACATAGGAGAGACCCAGGAAAACTGAGTAATTCACCAAATTGGCTGAAAATTTCACCTTAAATACCATCTTCAGCTAAAGACAAACAAGGATGTTGGGGATAGTAGTTTGGGGATTCAAAGGGGAGGAAGGCAACTCACATGGAGATGGAAAAGCAAAAGTTTGGTAAACAAAGGCTTGCTAGATCTTGCAGAAATTTTGGGACCCAGAGTGGACTCTGATCTTTAGGACCACATCTAGCCCATACTGTTTGCAGATATCCCTAGTGATAGCTCTTTTCCAATCTAAGAACAGGCGCTCTATCTAAATTATTTTTAGGTAGTTTGGGGGCAAGTCAAAGTTTCTTCCTGAGTCTTTTGGGCCTTGATTATTTTCAGCTTGAAATAATCTTCATGCCAAAGAGACATTTTGGGGTGGCAAGTTTGTTCACCTACAATTGTATGGTATAAATCAACAAGACAGTTATAAAAAAGAAGTTTGAGGGGCTGAGGAAGGAGATGGTGGTCGTTTGTGGTCTCTTCTTGTTTTCCAAACATACTACTACCATTGTACAGTGATAGAAGCAAACTATAAAAATATATATTCCGTTTTTCAGTGTGCTATCACAAGGACAGCAATATCATCCTACAACTCTGTAAACTCAAGGACTCTCTTCTTCAGCTCCTTAGGGTAAGAAGAATCATCATTTTAAACCTGTACTCATAATACTTTTTAAAATATAATATTAATTAATTTTGAAGTGACTGATTCAAATCTATAGCAGACATCTAAAGTTTTAAGAAAAAATGCCTGAAACTGGCATCTGAGATACATACATACATACATACATATATATATATATATATATATATATATATGTAATTTTAGCCAGCTTATGAAACCATGATATCATTGCCCTGCAACTTTGAGAATTAATTAATTTAGTAAGCATGAACAATGTATAGAAGTCAAGCTGATTAATTTTTGATCAAAATCTCCAACTTGCAAATATTCTCCATTTTGACATTTTTGTTGAGAATCGCTAGCTCCTCCACTCTCTTTCCTCCTCCACCACACAAATATTTAATACCTCTTTACCCCACTAATTTATATTTGTTAAAAAGATTCAAAAAGATACATGCACACCTATGTTCATAGTGACACTATTCACAATAGCCAAAACATGAAAATAACCTAAATGTTCATCAACAGATGAATGGATAAAGAAGATGTGATGCATATATGCAATGGAATACTACTCAGCCATAAAAGAATGCCATTTGCAGCAACATGGATGCAACTAGAGATTATCATACCAAGTGAAGTAAGTCAGAAAGAGAAAGACAAACACCATGTGATATCATTTTATATGTGGAATCTAAAATATGGCATAAATAAACCTATCTTCAAGACAGAAACAGACTCACAGACATAGAGATGAGACTTGTGGTTGCCAAGAGGGAGGTGGAGAGAGAGAGGGATGGACTGGGAATTTGGGATTGGTAGATACAAAGTATTACATTTTAGAATGGATAAAAAACAAGGTCCTACTGTATAGCACAGGGAACTATATCTAATCTCCTGGGATAAACCATAATGGAAAAGAATATTTAAAAAAAGAATGTCTGTATGTGTAGAACTGAGTCACTTTGCTGTACAGCAGAGATTGGCACAGCATTGTATCTACTTCAATTAAAAAATAAATAAATAAATAATTTCAACAACACATCTCAGAAAGACCAAGTCATGATTATATTGCTATATTCTAGGAAAGCCATTGTTTCTTAAATGTGATTATTTTTCCATAGTCTCATCTAAAATTCTGACTGTTCCAAATAACATTTTAAATTTAGGATGGGGTAGAATTTTAAAAGCCCATGTATCTAGCATGTTTTTTATTTGACTAAATATGTATTTACTTCTCTTGATTTAAGACTAGGCCAAAAAAAAAAAGACTAGGCCAGAAGAAGAAAGCAGAATCAAGTACATATTAGGTTCATTCATCTGAGTAGAAAAGAAACACATGATGATAGGCTGCCAGTGATCTATAGGTGATGAAAACATGTTGTGTGGAAAATGATTCTATGGTAAATAATAATTTTTCTCAAAATAAGGCCATGTTTAACCTACAAAATTTAAATGACATACAATGCTATTTTCTAAACCAGACATTATTGTCTCATTAATCTTAATTTCTCTTTTACCTAAGAAAGCTCTGTGTTCCTTATAAAAGACTGTTTTGTTTTCTACATCAGGATGATCTATATAGTTTGAGGTCAAAAAAGTAACATTGACAGTAGAAAATGTGCTATCATTTCTTTCTGCTTGGAACATGGCAAACAAACATAAATATTCATCCCATCCAGGTACTTAGAAAGATTGCCACTAAAAAAGGTAATAATGTAAATATCATTGCTAGAAGGACTTGGTGATAATAATAAGTCCTATTATGTTTCACTGTATGGCCATTAACATGGTCATGATAATAAGAGTAGAAGTATCGTGCCGACAAATATGCTTTTGCTAATATGCTTATTCTGAAATTTTTTAAAATTACATTTTCTTATATGTATTTTTATTTTACCCATTTATTACAGTTTTCCTTTCCTACTCTGAGAATGCATTTAACATAACATTTTTCCCATGTTAATTTGCTTTGTTTTGCACCTTTATTTTCTCCTTTCTTTGAAATGCATCTCTGAATGTCTTATGTTTGATCCTTTGCATGCAGATGATGGATAAAAGGACTACAGAGGGTTCAGTTGAGGCTATTCAGTGCACGGCATCTTTTCTTTATCACATTGTCTGTTTCCTCACTACACTAGACTAGATGGCAGAACCACTCAACGTCCATCCTACCCACTCCACTTCATTCCCAAGGTGGGACATTGGGAGGATACATGTACCTCTCCCTTTGGATCAAATATGCAAAAGCAGAAAGGCTATATATTAAAAGGAAAAGAAAATCCCACTTGTAGATGCATCTGTCATTCTCTTAAAATATCCAGCCACCAGTTCCAAGGTTTCCAAATGTGTATTTCTCATGAACCTAAGCACCTGGTTCCCTTTGTTCCTAGCAGAAGAGATATGCTCGAATGAGAAGGAAGGTACTAGGAGACTTGGATTTAGTTAGACTAATAATTGTCAAGTAATTCTCAATGAGTCTCTGTTTTCCAGTACATTATGGCAATGCTGTTTGAAAGACCGATGTAGATTTGTCATGAACAATGGAGAAACCAGAACCAAGAAGTGAAATTTATAGTCCTATGTATGCATTTATGTATGTAATTTATGTAAGCATCAAGGAATTTAGGGAGAAGAGGGAAGAAAGCCATTTTTTGAGGCCCATTTGTCTAAAGGTGCAAAACTACACCAAGACTAATTTTAGATAGGGTTGACAAAATGGAGAGCACAGCAACAGCCAATTAATATAACCCCTGTAGGAGAAAATGGACAGTTTTGTTGTTGTTTTCTTTTTTTAAAAACAACAGGTTTTGCTTTTTCTGACTTTGAATGTATAGCCTGTTTCACAAGCCTGGACATGGAGAGGTATGAATCGTGTAATTCACACCTATTACAAAGGTGTATATTACAAAGGTGTGTATTACCTACAAAGCTCTATTCACTTATTTAACCAAAATACCTTCTGTGGTCTGCCAAGGGAGGGAATGGGCTGCTTTTTCTCTGGAAACTGAATCAGCATGGTAATCAGATTCAACGGTATGAATAGCAAAATCTGAATTGATCAAGTAAAAAATAAGAGCTAGGCATACAGTAAATATTATTTTTCATATTTTCAACAATGCTGTAAGATAGAAACATCTTTTGTTTCTGTTCGTTATTTTTTCCTTTTAAATTTCCATCTGAAAATAAGGATTTAATACATGCTTAATGTTTTATAACTAGGAAGTGTGTAGCTGGAATTCAAACTCCTGCCTATAGGATTCTAAAATTTTTTGACCCCAATATGTCTCAAAATCAAAAAAGGGTCTGCTTAGAAAAACTTTATTTATATAGAAAGGAATGGAAAAGAATTTCATTCCTTTATTGGTTTATCAATTATTTATCAATTTATCAATCATTTACCATACACCAGACTCCGGGCTAGGTGCTGAAAACAGACAGGCAAATAGGACGGACTACCTTCCCTAAGTGGGCTCAAGTAATAAGCTAAAAGCGTTTACACTCATGACAAGACTTTCAGAATAGACTTACTATTTTAATACCTCATTCTACACTTAAGGAAAGTATGGCTCAGAGATGCTCAATAACTTACCTGAAGTCAAATGGAATAAAACCTAAAATTATGATTGAACTTTTTTTTTTATTTTAGCACTATAAGAAATGAGAATCTCACTTGAAAGGCACTTGAGAAAGAAAAATCGTGATTGGTCATTTCTATGTGATTAATCATATAGAGATTAATTTACGCTCTCCTCATGTGCTTTGTGTAGATACTATTTTGCTGTACTCTTTAACCTTCTTATGAAGTCCTTTCCTGCATTTTTCCTCCTCTCCGTCATTCCTTCATTCCCTCTGTCTCTGTCTCTGTCTCTCTCTCTCTCTCTTTTTTTTTTTCTTTTGGACGTTATCTGCCATTTTAATTCTGTTTATTATTTTTTTTCTAACTCCCAATTCAGGTCACTTCATTAATAGACAATGATTCTTTTGAAATAAAACTAAAGGAAGTACAGAATCTGAGAAAGAAAAAAAGTAACTTATTTATTTCCGCATGACTAAAATATTTTCTTGTTCAAGGAATTTTATAAACTGATTTTAAAAACATCTGGAAAAGCCCTAAATAAATTAAAATTATAATCATGTGATGAGTTGTTTTCATTTAGGAAATAAGTTTTGTTTAGTCTTGTTTTAAACTCCAACTTTCAAGTATCTGTCTGCTAGTGAAGAATTGTAGAAAAACATTTTTAAAAAAGCACTTTGGAATGGACTGCTATGCTTTGATATGTTTCAGGGTTTAACAAACTAAACACTAGTAAGTTGAAACCTAGATATTTTGTCAATAATTCTTTACTACTTTTTGTATTATTCTGAACAAATCTTTATACCATTAGTTACTTTGCTTTTGAAGAACATATGATTTAAATTTACTTTCATTAAGAAATGTTTAAATATGCTTAGAATTTTAAAATAATTTTTATTTTTTAAACATTTCACTAGGTAAACGTGTTTATCCTAGAAAAAATAGAAAATATAGAGGAGTTTAAGATAAAAAAAAAATGGAAAGGAACTTAAAACCACACATTAAACTTTTTATCAATATTTGATCATTTTTATCCACATATTTCTATTTTTATTTTCTATACATCTTTAATATCTATGTAAAAATTGTACCTTAAAATTTTACTGTAGTTTACACACATTATTTGTACTTGTGTATGTCTGTCTGTGTGTGTGCTTTATGTTTTTAATTTTTGTATAAAATATGTGGTCAGTGAAATTCTTACTCTTCCTGCTTGAGGGACCAAAGATATGTTGCCAGCAGGTGAGATAAACAGGCAATAGTCATCTATCATTTTTATGTGCTGTATTAGAAGACCATAAAGATATAGTTATATTTTTCTTAATATTGGTCATGAATAGAATTTCTTTGTAATTATTTAAAAATTCTACTGGAGAATGCACTTTTGTCAGCTGGAAATACCCATCCATCATATGATGTACAAATGTATATCTCTGTTGATGTAATTAAAAGAAAACAATGTAGATAATTGATTCTGATTTTGCTATTAGCTATCTTTGTGAAACTGGACTTTTTTTCTGTAAAAATAGGAATTTATTTATTTGAACACCGGAATGTTTCTTACAGTTTCAAAAAAAATACAATTTTGTGACTTAACACATTATTTAATATAAGACTGAAATAGAACCTAGTTCAAAGTGAAAAAAAATTCACTACACAGGAGATAGTAAAAGAAACTGTAAGATGCTTGCAGAAAACTACAGTTCTACTCAGTGTGTTCAATAACAAAAGACATTCACTTCCAAAACAAATTCTTACATGTTTTTTATGTTAGTCAGTTGTTGCAAATTTTACATGTAACTCTAATGAGGAAACCTCTCATGTGTAAAAATGTCTAGCATATCTCTTTCCAAATCTTAATTTACTTTGTTTATCAAACAATTTTCAGTCATAATTTCTACTTCAAACACTGAAAGTAGTCAATATTAATAAAAAGTAGAATATATGAGAAAAGACTTGGATGATTTAATTAGTCAAATGGCAGTACTAATATGCATTTTGAAATATGCACAAATGAATAATTTGCTTCCTTATGGAAAGCAACTTTTTTATTACATTTGATTTACAATAATATATTAGTTTCAAGTATACAACATAGTTATTCAATATTTTTATAGATTATACTCCATTTAAAGTTATTATAAAATACTGGCTACATTCCCTGTGCTATACAATATATCCTTATATCTTATTTATTTTATACATAGTAGTTTGTACCTCTTAATCCCCTACTCATGTCTTGTTTCTCTCCCCATCGGTAACCACTAGCTTGTTCTCTGTGTCTGTGAGTCTGTTACTATTTTGTTATGTTCATTCATTTGTTTTATTTTTTAGGTTCCTCATGTAATTGATAATATACAGTATTTGTCTTTCTCTGTCTGACTTATTTCACTAAGCATAATACCCTCCAGGTCCATCCCTGTTGTCACAAATGGCAAAATTTTATTTTTTATGACTGATATTCCCTTGTGTATATATATACCACATCTTCATCCATTCATCTGTTGATAGGCACTTAGGTTGCTTCCATATCTTGGCTATTGTAAATAATGCTGCTATGAACATTGGGGTGCATATATCTTTTCTAGTAGTGTTTTCAGTTTCTCTGGATATATAGCAATGTGGTATTCCTGGATCATATGGCAGTTCTCCTTTCTTTTGAGGAAACTACAAACAATGTTCCATAATGGCTACACTAGTTTACATTCCCACCAACATTGTTCTAGGTCTCTTTTTTCTCCACATCCTCACCAACATGTTGTCTTTTTGATAACAACCATTCTGACAGGTGTAAGGTGATATCTCATTGTGGTTTTGATTTGCATCTCCCTGATGATTTGTGACAATGACCATATTTTCATGTGCCTGTTGCCCATCTGTATGTCATCTTTGGAAAAATGTCTATTCAGGTGTTCTTCCCATTTTTTAATTTGTTTTTTTAATATATATTGAGTTTTATGAGCTGTTTATATATTGTGGATATTAATCCCTTATCAGTCATTTCATTTGCAAATATTTTCTTCCATTCAGTAGGTTGTCTTTTTGTTTTGTCCATGGTTTCCTTTGTTGTGAGAAAGCTTTTAAGTTGAATTACATAATTAGGTCCCATTTGTTTATTTTTGCTTTTGTTTCCTTTGCCTGAGGAAACTGATCCAAAAAAACTCTGCTATGACTTATGTCAAAGTGTTCTACCTAAGTGTTCTTATAGGAGTTTTATGGTTTCTGGTCTTACATTTGGGTCTTTAATCTATTTTGAGTTTATTTTTGTATATGGTGTGAGAAAATGTTCTAATTTCATCCTTTTACATGTAGCTGTCCAGTTTTCCCAACACCATTTATTGAAGAGACTGTCTCTTCTCCATTTTACATTCTTGCCTTCTTTGTCATAAATTAATTGACATTAAGCACATGCGTTTGTTTCTGGGCTCTCTGTTCTGTTTCATTGATCTATGTGCCAGTGCCATACTGTTTGATTACTGTGGCTTTGTAGTATGGTCTGAAGTCAGGGAGTATGATACCTCCAGCTTTGTTCTTTTTTTTTTCAAGATTGCTTTGGCTATTCAGGGTCTTTTGTGGCTCCATATAAATTTTAGGATTATTTGTTCTAGTTCTGTGAAAAATGTTATGGGTGTTTTGATAGGAGTTGCATGAAATCTGTATATTGCTTTCAGCAGTATGGATATTTTAACAGTATTAACTATTCCAATCCATGAATGTGGAATGTCTTTCTGTTTCTTTTTACCATCTTCAATTTACTTCATCAGTGTTTTATAGTTTTCAGAGTATAGGTCTTTCACCTCCTTGTTTAAGTTTATTCCTAGGAGTTTTATTCTTTTTAATGTGATTTTAAACAGATTGTTTTCTTGCTTTCTCTTTTTAATAGTTCTTTATTAGTGTATAGAAAAGCAACAGATTTCTGTATATTAATTAATCTTGTATCCTGAAACATTTTTCTGTATCCTGGGTATCTTTGGGTTCCTTTTTGTTTGGGACTCTCCCTGCTTCCTGAATCTGGAAATCTGTCTCCTTCTTCAGCTTTGGGAAGTTTTCAGTGATAATTTAATCAAATATACCTTCTACCCTTGTCTCTCCCTCGTCTCCTTTTGGGGCCCCTCTAAAGCAAATGTTAGTTTACTTGGAACTATGTTAATTCTTAACATTTCTTTTTCTTTTTGTTGTTCTGATTGGCAATTTCCATTATTTTATCTTCCAGCTCACTTATGTGTTCTTCTGTATCACCTAGTCTTTTGTTAATTCCTTCTAATATGTTTTTCATTTCAGTTATTGTATTCTTCAGTTCTGACTGTTTTCTTTTTATATTTTCCATATTTTTATATTTCTTGTTAAAATTCTGTGTTATCTATTATTTTCTCAAGTTCAATTAGCATTCTTATTACAATGATTTGAACTCTTTATCTGGTAGATTATTTATCTCTGTTTCATGAGGGTTTTTTCAGGTTTTTTCCTTGTTCTTTTGTTTGAAAGAAATTCATTCTCATTTTGTTTAACTTTCTCTGTCTCTATGAAATTAGGTGAAATAGTTATCTATCCCACTTTTGAAGGGGTTCTTTGTATGGGAGGGTACCTACGCAGTCCGAGTTTTCCCTGTTGCTTTGATGGGAGAGCTGGATCTGAAGTGAGTATGGGTCATGTCTTCCCTTGGGGTCTGCTAGCACCTACCACCTTGGTGGGAGATAGGGCTGAAGAAGAAGAGCTAGAGCCAGAGCCAGGTATGAGCCAGGGCTTTTTGTGTTCTCATTGATGCTGGAGCAGAAACCCTGAGGGTTGTGACCCAGGTGGTTCTGTTCTCTCTAAGTGTGTGCTCTCTTCCTGGCAGTGGCACCTCCACCCTAGTGGAGAGCAGTGCTAAAGCAAGATGGGCTAGATTGGGGGTCCAATGCAAGCTGGGATGTATCCTGAGACAAGCCAGTCAGAGTCCCATGCCATTTCCCATCTGCTGCCTCCACATCCTCACTGGCAATTGCCACCCTCACCCCCTTTAGAGGTAGGATCAGGTCTGAACTCTCTGCTTCCTCCAAGTGTGTGCACCTCTCCTAGCAATGACACCTTTGCCCCAGTGGGGAAGAATGCCAGAGCAAGAGGAGCTGCAGTAGCTGCCTGACATGAGCCGGGGCACATGCTGGGATGGTCTTGACACACCAGTCACAGCCCCAGGATGCTCCCAAGTTGCCACCTCCATGCATGCTGGCACTGGTCACCTTCACCCTGTTCAGATTTAGAACCGGGTCCAAGCTGGCTTCATCCCCTGCAAGTGTGCACTCTCCTCAGCAGTGGCAACACTTGGCCTAGTAGGGTTGCACTGGAGCAAGAGATGGAGCTGACTCCCGGTGCAGGCTAGGGCATGTGCTGGGGTTGTCATGAGAAACTAGCCAGAGCCTTGAGGAACTTTCAGTGTTTCCTCTGACTTTTTCCTGGAAGTAAGCAAGCATGTATGTGTGCTCTTCATGACTGGAGTCTGTTTCTTACAGCCATCCAGTGAGTACCACTGATTTTCAAACCAGCTAAGGTGACTTGCCCTCCCAGTTTTGGATTCTAGGGGTGGGGTACCCAATATGTTACTTGAACCCCCCTACTCCACAGGGAGCATCTCCAAGCCCGTGATATCCCCTCCTCTTCTGTGTCCTCTGCTAAGGGTACAGATCACAACCTGATAGCTTCTCTTCACTTCCTACCCAATTCTGTGTGGCTCTTTCTTTACAGCCTTGGTTCTAGAAGAGTCTTTCTGCCAGTCTCCAGCTAGTGTTCAGTGAGAGTTGCTCCATGAGTAGATGTATCTTTGATGTGTTCATGGGGAGAGCTCATGTGATGTGTTTGTGAGCTCAACATCCTCCTATTCCACCACCTTGATCTGCCCTTGAAAACAGCTTTCAAAAATTTTGATTATTCACTATAAAACTGAACTCCTATATAACAACATTGAAAACATTTATTTTAAAATATTATTTTCGTATTTGCATATAATGTTTAGTTCTTATTCTCTCTCCCCAAAACTAATGCTGTATTACATGGTGAAGGAAAGGATAAAATAAGTCTAAGTTAATGAATTACTAAAATATTTAGATGCATAACAGATACCCTGATTTCCCATTTGCCTTTTTTAGAGCTTTGCCTCTGGGGGTATTATGACTTGAAAGCATTTCTGAGGAAAGGAGTTGTATTGATGGTGAAGCAAAAAAAAAAAAGTTCTTGTTTTATAAAAACTTTAGGTCTTTCTACAAGTTTATTAAGACCAGTTGAAGATAGTTCAGCTGTAAAAACTAAAAAAGCACTTCTGATAAGTGAATCAGGTTATTCAACATGATAAATATATCTCTTTGAATATTTTCAATTATAAAAAGACCATAAAGAATATGTATGTACTGATATTCATTTTGAATAATTATATCTTTTGACTAAAAACATATGTCTTTAATGTTTCTAATTGATTATCTTCAAGATGGCATACCAGCATCTGTGATTGAAAATTATATATAGTCACCTAATTTTTTAATGCAATCTTATTTTCAAGAAATGCCACGTCTAAACGTTTAAGCACATCGTCACACATTATACTTCTTTTGCTTTTCTTTTTAAAGTTTACTTTTTATTTTAACAGTATAAGGAAACTTCTTTGGACACTATCACTCACAAGCCCTTGTCACCATTCAACTTTATCTGAGGTACAGAAGCAAGGGACTTTGGAAAGCTTAGCTCATCTCTAGGGACTGGAGAAACAGACATAAAGTGAAGGCAGAGAGAAAAATGTAAAACCAGTTCTTTGTTTCAAGGTTCTCAGCCAGGATGGATTTCATATCCAGGACCACAATCCACAGCAATCTTGTTACATACAACTGATGTCACTGGAAAATGTGGTTTCTCTCTACATTTTTTTCCCCTATCCATTCATCTATGCCTCTTCTCATTTGTTTTCTCTTTCTACTTAAGTATATCCTTCACCACATTAAGCTTTTAGCTTCTCAACTTCTCAGCTTCCCACGACTATCTTGTCTCTCTAGAGTTTCTATTATGTTCTAATTTTTATCTTACAACTTTTCATTTTTGAGCTTTTACCTTACATTTTGCATAAAGTCAATTATTTATTTCTCTTCTTAATCTCATATCTCTCATTATACTGAAATATTAGCTTATCTTTAATGAATTTATAATTATCTTGTTTGTAAAATGCATTCTAGTAGTGTGCCTTTCAATCTTTGAACTAATATGCTTAATTTTAATAATATTTTTATTTTAGAATAGTTTTAGATTTAGAGAATAATTGTGAAAATAGTACCCAAAATTTACATATATTTCACGACTAGTTTTCCCTATTATTGGCAACTTACATTTGTATGACAGAGTTTGTCATAATTAAAGAACTAATATAGATACACACATCATTATTAACTAAATCCACTCTTTATTCATATTTCCTTAGTTTTCACCTAATATCCTTTTTTTCTGTCCCAAGAGATCTTTCAGGATAATACATTATGTTTAGTTGTTACATCTTGTTAAGCTCCTCTTGACTGAGACTGTTTCTAAGACCTGACTTGTTTTTTATGACAACAATTTTGAATATTACTGGTGAGATAGTTTGTAGAATATCCTTCAATTGGGATTTATCTGATGTTTTTTATTATTAGACTGTGGTTAAGGTTTTAGGGGAGGAAGACCACACAGGTAAAGACCACACAGTCTCATCACATCACACCAGGGGCACATATCACCGACAGGACTTAGCATTGTTGATGTTGACCTTGATCACCTGGCTGAATTAGTGATTTTTAAGTTTCTCCACTGTAAAGTTACTCTTTCCCCCCTCTTTCTGTACTGTACACCTTGGAAGGAAATCACTATGCCAACCCACACCTAAGACATGGGGAATTTTGTTCCCTGTTCCGGCATATCTACCTAAATTATTTGAAATTCATGTACATAGGAGGTTTATCTTCTACACTTATTTTTTGTTCAATAATTTTTATAAACATGGGTATTTACTGGATTTTAATTTTAAATTTGGATACTTATTTTGTACTTTGGGTTATAATCCAGTGCCACTTTATTTATTCCATTACTCAAATTGTTCCAGGTGGGGGCATTAGTAGGTCTTTCAGTAAGCTCCTGTGTCTCTTTGACATACTTCCAATATTGTGTTTTGATTTTTTGGTGTCTTTGTTTGATTGTTTGTTTTAGTACCTCTTTACTTTTTGGCACTATAAGATGCTCCAGGCTCATCTTGTTTGTTTCCTGCCACTGCCTACAAGGAGGCATTTCTCCAAGGACCACTGGCTCCTTTTATTGAATATATTAGGAACTAAGATCTTAGTACTATGTGTGGTTGTTGCCATTGTCATTATTTCTAGGTCCTCTCAGTTGAGAAAATATGTGTGTGTGTATAATGTACATACACACATATCTATAAATATCTTTATGTATAGCCAACTGTATCTGTATTAAGCTACACATGAGTTCATAGTGATGACCCAAACTGTAAATTATTACCACATTGATGGTTCTAGAGTTCTCTTGCTAGTCTGTAACTTCCCACACCAAAAGAGAAAACTGATTCCCACCATTTATTACCCATTTGTTTAATTGTTTATTCCCCACATACATATTTAGTGGTTTCAGAACTGTTAGTCCACATCTATATGTGGATAATCTTTATCAACTCTGGCAAAGTTCTTATGTACAGTTCCTTTTAAATTTATCTTAGAGTTCCCATTGTTTCATCCATTTGTTATAGGGTTAGAATATTTTGTCACATTCTTCATTTCAACCTGGGATCCCCCAACCAACTAAATTAAAATTTTTTTCATAAATTAAAGTTTGCTCTTTGTGCTTCAAAGTCTTATTGGTTTTTAACAAATTCATGGTTTCACGTTTCCATTATTACACTTTCATGCAGAATAGTTTCCACCACACTAAAAAATCCTGTATGATTCATCTATTTACCTTTTCAGCCCTCTCATTGCCTCTGAACTTTTGTAAATCACTGATTTTTAAAACTATAGTTTTTATAGTTTAACTATAGTCTCTAAAGTTTTGTCTTTTCCAGAATGTCATATAATTGAAATCATACAGTGTATAGCTGTTTCAGACTGGCTTTTTTCACTTAAAATATGGATATGCACTTACAATTCACGCATGTATTCACATGCCTTGATGGTTCATTGCTTTTTTTCACTAAACAGTATTCCATTACATAGATGTACCATATTTTCTTTAACCATTCATCTCTTAAAGAAATGTTGTTTGCTTCCAGTTGTTTTTTTTTTAATTTTTGGATTGGCCATATTTAATTCAACATTTATGTAAATTTTAATACCAGTAGTTTAATAGTCCATTTGAGTGAAGGTCTTTTTTTTGTTAACATCTTTATTGGAATATAATTGCTTTACAATGTTGTGTTAGTTTCTGCTGTATAACAAAGTGAATCAGTTATATGTATACATATACCCCATATCTCCTTCCTCTTACATCTCCCTCCCACCCTTCTTATCCCACCCCCCTGGGTGGTGACAAAGCACCAAGCTGATCTCCCTGTGCTATTCAGCTGCTTCCCAGTGGCTTTCTGTTTTACATTTGGTAGTATATATATGTCAATTTTACCCTTTCATTTCATCCCCATTTACCCTTCCCCCTCCCTGTGTCCTCAAGTCAATTCTCTATGTCTGCGTATTTATTCCTGTCCTGCCCCTAGGTTCTTCAGAACCATTTTTTCTCTTTTTTTTAGATTCCATATATATGTGTTAGCATATGGTATTTGTTTTTCTCTTTCTGACTTACTTCACTCTGTTTGACAGACTCTAGATCCATCCACCTCACTACAAATAACTCAATTTCATTTCATTTCTTTCATGACTGAGTAATATTCCATTGTATATATGTTCCACATCTTTATCCACTCATCGCTTAATGGAAACATAGGCTGCTTCCATGTCCTGACTATTGTAAATATTGCACCAATGAACACTGTGGTACATGTCTCTTTTTGAATTATGGTTTTCTCAGGTTATATGTCCAGTAGTGGGATTGCTGGGTCATATGGTAATTCTATTTTTGGTTTTTTAAGGAACCTCCATACTGTTCTCCATAGTGGCTGTATCAGTTTATATTCCCACCAGTAGTGCAAGAGGGTTCCCTTTTCTCCACACTCTCTCCAGCATTTATTGCTTGTAGGTATTTTCATGGTGGCCATTCTGACTACTGTGAGGTGATACCACATTTTGGTTTTGATTTGCATTTCTCTAATGATTAGTGATGTTGAACCTCCTTTCTTGTGTTTATGACAATCTGTATATCTTCTTTGGAGAAATGTATTTAGGTCTTCTGCCCATTTTTTGATTGGGTTGCTTGTTTTATTGATATTGAGCTGCATGAGCTGCTTGTATATTTGGAGATTAATTCTTTGTCAGTTGCTTTGTTTCCAAGCATTTTCTACCATTCTGAGGGTTGTCTTTTCATCTTGTTTATGGTTTCCTTTGCTGTGCAAAAGCTTTTAACTTTCATTAGGTCCCATTTGTTTATTTTTGCTTTTATTTCCATTTCTCTAGGAGGTGGCTCAAAAGGGATCTTTCTGTGATTTATGTCATAGAGTGTTCTGCCTAGGTTTTCCTCTAAGAATTTTATAGTGTCTAGTCTTACATTTAGGTCTCTAATCCATTTGGAGTTTATTTTTGTGTATGATGTAAGGAAGTGTTCTAATTTCATTCTTTTACATGTAGCTGTCCAGTTTTACCAGCACCACTTATTGAAGAGGCTGTCTTTTCTCCATTGTATATTCTTGCCTCCT
Organism: Mesoplodon densirostris; assembly: GCF_025265405.1. NCBI lineage: Eukaryota > Metazoa > Chordata > Mammalia > Artiodactyla > Ziphiidae > Mesoplodon > Mesoplodon densirostris. The sequence continues at coordinate 42,388,325 of NC_082668.1, forward strand.
TTGCCAAAGATAAGTTGACCATATGTGCGTGAGTTTATCTCTGGGCTTTCTATCCTGTTACATTAATCTATATTTCTGTTTTTGTGCCAGTACCATACTGTCTTGATTACTGTAGCTTTGTAGTATAGTCTGAAGTCAAGGGGCCTGATTCCTTCAGTTCCATTTCTCTTTCTCAAGATTGTTTTGGTTATTCGGGGTCTTTTGTGTTTCCATACCGGTTGTAAAATTTTTTGTTCTAGTTCTGTGAAAAATGCCAGTGGTAGTTTGATAGGGATTGCATTGAATCTGTAGATTGCTTTGGGTAGTAGAGTCATTTTCACAATGTTGATTCTTCCAATCCAAGAACATGGTATATCTCTCCATCTGTTTGTATCATCTTTAATTTCTTTCATCAGTGTTGTATAGTTTTCTACATACAGGTCTTTTGTCTCCTTAGGTGGCTTTACTCCTAAGTATTTTATTCTTTTTGTTGCAGTGGTAAATGAGATTGTTTCCTTAATATCTCTTTCAGATTTTTCATTTTAGTGTATAGGGATGCAAGAGATTTCTGTGCATTAATTTTGTATACTGCTACTTTACCAAATTCATTGATTAGCTCTAGTAGTTTTCTGGTAGCACCTTTAGGATTCTCTATGTGTAGTATAATGTCATCTGCAAACAGTGAAAGTTTTACTTCTTGTTTTCCAGTTTGGATTCCTTTTATTTCTTTTTTCTTCTCTGATTGCTGTGGCTAAAACTTCCAAAACTATGTTGAATAATAACAGTGAGAGTGGGCAATCTTTTCTTGTCCCTGATCTTAGAAGAAATGTTTTCAGCTTTTCACCACTGAGAATGATGTTGGCTGTGGGTTTGTCATATATGGCCTTTATTTTGTTAAGGGAGGTTCCCTCTATGCCCACTTTCTGGAGAATTTTTATCATTAATGGGTGTTGAATTTTGTTGAAAGCTTTTTCTGCATCTATTGAGATCATATGGATTGATCCTTCAGTTTGTTAACATTGTGTATCACATTGATTGATTTTCCTATATTGAAGAATCCTTGCATTCCTAGGATAAACCCCACTTGATCATGGTGTATGATCCTTTGAATGTGCTGTTGGATTCTGCTTGCTACTATTTTGTTGAGGATTTTTGCATCTATATTCATCAGTGATATGGCCTATATTTTTCTTTTTTTGTGATATCTTTGTCTGGTTTGGGTATCAGGGTGATGGTAGCCTCGTAGAATTAGTTGGGGAGGGTTCCTTTCTCTGCTATATTTTGGAAGAGTTTGAGAAGGATAGGTGTTAGCTCTTCTCTAAATGTTTGATAGAATTCGCCTGTGAATCTATCTTGTCGTAGGCTTTTGTTTGTTGGAAGATTTTTAACCATGGTTTCAATGCCAGTGCTTGTGATTTTCTGTTTATATTTTCTGTTTCTTCCTGGTTCAGTCTGGGAAGGTTGTGCTTTTCTACATATTTGTCTGTTTCTTCCATGTTGTCCATTTTATTGGCATATATTTGCTTGTAGTAATCTCTCATAATTCTTTTTATTTCTGCAGTGTCAGTTGTTACTTCTTTTTCATTTCTAATTCTGTTGATTTGAGTCTTCTCCTTTTTTTTCTTGATGAACCTGGCTAATGGTTTATCAATTTTGTTTATCTTCTCAAAGAACCAGCTTTTAGTTTTATTAAACTTTGCTATTGTTTCCTTCATTTATTTTTCATTTACCTCTGATCTGATCTTTATGATTTCTTCTCTTCTAATAACTTTGGGTTTTTTCTGTTCTTCTTTCTCTAATTGCTTTCAATGTAAGATTAGGTTGTTTATTTGAGAGTTTTCTTCTTTCTTGAGTTAGGATTGTATTGCTATAAACTTCCCTCTTAGAACTGCTTTTGCTGCATCCCATAGGTTTTAGATTGTTGTGTTTTCATTGTCATGTGTTCCTGGGTATTTTTTGATCTCCTCTTTTTTTGATTATTCAGTGATCTCTTGGTTATTTAGTAGTGTATTGTTTAGCATCCATGTGTTTGTATTTTTTACTGATTTTTTTTCCTGTAATTGGTATCTAGTCTCATAGCATTGTAGTCAGAAAAGATACTTGGTACCATTTCAATTTTCTTAAATTTACTGAGGCTTGATTTGTGACCCAAGATATGATCTATCCTGTAGAATGTTCCATGAGCACTTGAGAAGAAAATGTATAATGTTGTTTTTGGATCGAATGTCCTATAAATATCAATCAATTAAACCTATCAGGTCTAAAGTGTCTTTTAAAGCTTGTCTTTCCTTATTTATTTTCATTGTGGATGATCTGTCCATTGGTGAAAGTGGGGTGTTAAAGTCTCCTACTATTATTTTGTTACTGTCAATTTCCCCTTTTATGGCTGTTAGCTTTTGCCTTATGTATTGAGGTGCTCCTATGTTGGGTTCATAAATATTCACAATTGTCATATCTTTGTCTTAGATTGATCCCGTGATCATTATGTAGTGTCCTTTGTCTCTTATGATGGTCTTTATTTTAAAGTCTCATTTGTCTTTATGAGTATTGTTACTCCAGCTTTGTTTTGAGTTCCATTTGCATGGAATATCTTTTTCCATCCACTCACTATCAGTCTGTATGTGTCTCTAGGTCTGAAATGGGTCTCTTGTAGACACCATATATATGGGTCTTGTTTTTGTTTGCATTCAGCCAGTCTGTGTGTTTTGGTTGGAGCATTTAATCCATATGCATTTAAGGTAATTATCTATATGTATATTCCTATTACCATTTTCTTAATTGTTTTGGGTTTGTTTTTGTAGGTCTTTTTCTTCTCCTGTGTTTCCTGGCTTGAGAAGTTCCTTTAGCATTGTTGTAAAGCTGGTTTGGTGGTAATGAATTCTCTTAACTTTTGATTGTCTGTAAATGTTTTAATTTCTCTGTCAAATATGCATGAGATCCTTGATGGGTAGAGTAATCTTGGTTATAGGTTCTTCCCTTTCATCACTTTAAATATGTCATGCCACTCCTTTCTGACTTGCAGAGTTTCTGCTGAAAGATCAGCTGTTAACCTTATGGGGTTTCATTGTATGTTATTTGTTGACTTTCCCTTGCTGCTTTCAGTATTTTTTCTTGAATTTAATTTTTGTTAGTTTGAATAATATGTGTCTTGGCATGTCTCTCCTTGGATTTATCCTGTATGGGACTCTCTGTGCTTCCTGGACTTGATTGACTATTTCCCTTCCCATGTTAGGGAAGTTTTCAACTATAATCTCTTCAAATATTTTCTCAGACCCTTACTTTTTCTGTTCTTCTTCTGGGCTCCCTTTAGTTCAAATGTTGATGTGTTTAATGTTGTCCCAGAGGTCTCCCAGACTGTCCTCAATTCTTTTCATTCTTTTTTCTTTATTCTGCTCTGTGGTAATTATTTCCACTAATTTATCTTAGGTCACTTATCCGTTCTTCTGCCTCAGTTATTCTGCTGTTAATTCCTACTAGAGTATTTTTAATGTCATTTATTGTGTTGCTCATTATTGTTTGTTTGCCCTTTTTAAATTCTAGGTTCTTTTTAAATGTTTCTTATATTTTCTCCATTCTATTACCAAGATTTTGGATCATCTTTACTATCATTATTTTGAATTCTTTTTCAGGTAGACTGCCTATTTCCTCTTTATTTGTTTGTTCTGGTGGGTTTTTACCTTGCTCTTTCAGCTGCTGCATATTTCTCTGTTTTCTCCTTTTGTTTAATTTACTGTGTTTGTGGTTTACTTTTCACAGGCTGCAGGTTAGTAGTTCCCATTATTTTTGGTGTGTATCCCCAGTGGGTGTACTTGGTTCAGTGGCTTGTGTAGGCTTCCTTGTGGAGGGGAGTTATTCCTGTGTTCTGGTGGGTGGGGCTGTAGCTTGTCCTTCTGGTGGGCAGGGCCATGTCCAGTGGTGTGTTTTGGAGTGTCTGTGAACTTAATGTGACTTTAGGCAGCCTCTCTGCTGATGGGTGGGTTTATGTTCTTTTCTTGCTAGTTGTTTGGTGTGGGGCATCTAGCAATGGAGGTTGCTGGCCGTTAGGTGGAGCTGGGTCTTAGTGTTGAGACGGAAATATCTGGGAGAGCTCTCGCTCATTGATATTACGTGGGCCTGGGAGGCTTCTGGTGGTCCAATGTCCTGGACTCAGCCCTCCTACCTCGGAGGCTCAGGCCTGACACCTGGCTTGAGCACCAAGACCCTGCCAGCCACACAGCTCAGAAGAAAAAGAAGAAAGAAAAAAAACAAAACAGAAAAACAAACAAAAAACCGAGAAAAACAAAACCAAAAAAAGGACAGAACCATAGGACAAAGGATAAAAGCAAACCTATACAGACAAAATCACACAAAGAAGCATACACATACACACTCACAAAAAGAGAAAAAGGAGAAAAAATATATATATATATAAAATAAAGGAAGAGTGTAACCAAACCAATAAACAAATCCACCACTGATAGTAAGCACTAAATACTAAACTAAGATAAACATAAAACCAGAAACAAGTTAGATGCATAAAGCAAACCCCAAGTCTACAGTTGCTCCCAAAGTCCCCCGCCTCAATTTTGGGATCATTCGCTGTCTATTCAGGTATTCTTCAGATGCAGTGTTTATCAAGTTGATTGTGGGGATTTAATCTGCTGCTCCTGAAGCTGCATTGAGAAATTTCCCTTTGTCTTCTTTGCTTACACAGCTCCTGGGGTTCAGCTTTGGTTTTGGCCCTGCCTCTGTGTGTAGGCCACCTTCAGGAGTCTGTTACCAGCCCAGACAGGAGGGCATTAAAGCAACAGCTGATTAGGGCTGTCTTGCTCACTCAGGCCAGGGGGAGGGATGGATATGGTAGTCATAATTGGAATGTGGGGTGAGCCTGAGGTGGCCGAGGCCAGCATGACATTGTAACAGCCTGAGGCACGCCATGTGTCCTCCCAAGGAAGTTGTCCCTGGATCACGGGACCCTGGCAGTGGTGTGCTTCAGAGGCTCCTGGGGGTGGTCTGTACTTTCACACAGGATTCTTGGTGGCAGTGGCAGCAGCATTAGCGGTTCACCCCCCTCTCTGTGGTCTGAGCTGATAGCTGTGGCTTGTGCCCTTCTCTGGAGCTCATTTAGACAATGCTCTGCCTTCTGGGGACACACTGGGAAGGAATCCCCTCTCCTTGCACACCCCGAAACAAAAAGCCTCTCTGGCAGGCCCAGACTTTTTCCCAGATTCCCTCCTGGCTAGCTGTGACATAGTAGCCCCCTTCAGGCTGTCTTCACACAGCCAACCCCAGTCCCCTCCCTAGGGTCTGATCTCTGGAGCCCAAGCCTCAGCTCCCAGCCTACACCTGCCCCGGCGGGTGAGCAAACAAGCCTCTCAGGTTGGTGAGTGCTGGTCAGCACCGATCCTCTGTGCGGGAATCTCTCCACTTTGCCCTCCGCACCCCTGTTGCTGCGCTCTCCTCAACGGCTCTGAAGCCTCCCTCACCACCCACCCCCCTGTCTCCACCAGTGAAGGGGCTTCCTAGTGTGTAGAAACTTTTCCTCCTTCACAGCTCCCTCCTAGAGGTGCAGGTCCCATCCCTATTCTTTTGTCTCTGTTTTTTCTTTTTTTCTTTTGCCCTACCCAAGTACGTGGGGATTTTCTTGCCTTTTGGGAAGTCTGAGGTCTTCTGCCAGTGTTCAGTTGGTGTTCTTCCACATGTAGATGTATTTGTGTGGAGGAAGGTGTTCTCCACGTCTTACTCTTCCACCATCTTGAAGGTCTCCTTGCTTCCAGTTTTTGACAATTGTAAATAAAGCCTCTTATAGACATCCATGTGCAGGTTTTTATGTGGACATAATTTTTTTAATAAGTTAGATAAACATCTAAGAGCATGATTGCTAGATTCTATGGTAAGAGTATGTTTAGCTTTGTATGAAAATGTCAAACTATATTATTGCACTAGCTTTGACTTCCAGTACAGTGTTGGATAGAAGTGGTGAAGGAAGACAGTATTGCCTTGTTTCCAAGTATCTTAGTGGGAAAGCCTCCAATCTCTGACCATTAAGTGTAATGTTAGCTACTTGTTTTTTTGTAAATGTTCTTTATCAAGTTGAGGGAATTCCTCTATTTCTGGTTTTCCAAGAGTTTTATCATGAATGGGTATTGGAGTACATCAATGCTTTTTGTGCATAAATCAATATGATTATTACATCCTTAGCTGGTTAATATGATGGGTTGCATTGGATGATTTCTGAATGTTGACCCTGACTTGCTTACCTGAATAAATCTTATTTGGTCTTGGTATATAATTCTTCTTATACATTGTTGGATTCAATTTACTAATATTTTGTTGAGGACTTTTGTATCTATGTTTAAGAGAGATTCTGATCTGTGTTAGGGTAATGCTGGCCTCACAGAATGAGTTGTGAAATGTTCCCTTTTTTTCTATTTTCTGGAAGAGACTGAGGCTATTGGTATTATTTTTCCCTGAGATGTTTGGTAGAATTTACCACTGAAAACATCTGGGCCTAGTATTTTATTGTTTTGAAGGTTATTAATTATTGATTCAACTTCTTTAATATGTATAGGGCTATCAGTTACCTATTTCTTCTTGTATAAGTTTTGTTAATTTGTGTCTTTCAAGGAATTGGTCTTTTTCATCTAAATGATCAAATCTGTAGTCATAGAGTTAGTCATAGTATTCCTTTAGTTATCCTTTTAAAGTCTGTGGGCTAAGTAGTGATGATTTCTCTTTCACTTATGATATTAGCAATTTTGTCTTCTTTTTTTGTCTTGGTTAGCCTAGCTAGAGTTTTATGAATTGTATTTGTCTTTACAAATTGCCAGCTATTGCTCATATGCTTGCTCTTATTTTTATTTTTCACAACCTTCTATAAGTTCTTTATCATCTTACTTTAATTTGTTAGTTTTCCCTCTTTTCAGGAGATTCACTGAGGGGCCTCTTGGTGCTTCCATATGTGATAATACAGATACAGTCAAATTCTAATAAGAGCAAGGTAAGTAGGGACTCACATCTCACTGATGAAGGTTTGATGACATCACCTCTGGAAGTGTTGGCTGATGGTGAGAGGAATCTAGAAAGGCTGGTGGAAAAGAAAGATGATAAGTATTAACTGTGATTTTGAGACTGTGGCTTTTAACACTAATTCTTCCATTTTAAGACTTTCTGGAGACTGTGCTTGGTTACCACCCTTATCTGTCAGTAACAGAGCTTACATGGTGGGGCACAGCAAGCTCTGACTAGTATGAAGAGTCGACACATTTATCAGTTTTTAAACTGGTGTTATATATGTATGTTTATGTATGTTTCCTTCTACAATGTAATTCTCATCTTCAGGACTTCTCAATACCCTCCAATAAATAAGATGCAAGCATATGGAACTATAGAATCCACTGTTTAAAAAGGAATCATCTATTGATTAAGACAGAAAAGGAGCATAATATTGTACACGCCCCTTGTCAAAACCATAAATACACCCTCTATTTTCCTTTAGCAAATATTTTTGAATAAATCTTCCAAAAATAACATGGCAGAACACTTTTGCATGTAATAAGGGCCTCTATTATGTATCATGAATAGTATTATATAATGAGATGAATAAAGAGTGTATGTAAACCCAAATTGATGATGACTCAATGGGAATGATTTATGACCAAAACTAACAAGTGCTTTTTAGCTTGAAATTGAGTGAATCCCCATTAAATAAGCATAAAAAGTTCCCTGCTGTACATTATATCTGACTAGTCAAAATATAAATCTGGGTATGATTTGCTCGATTTACCTTTAATTTATTAATTAAATATTGTCTAATCCGTGAAATATAGGATGCTTTTGGCAGCTGTGCCCCATAAGTTTTAATTCCTGAAATGACTAAATTCCAATCTACTAGCCATCTAATTAATTGTGCTTCAGCATTAATCAGATGCTCTGCAGATTTCTCTGGTTTCCATCCTATTTCCAGAAACAGAAACTGTAATGCAGACTTTTATGAATGTATACAGAAACTAGGAACCTAATCTTTGCAAAGGCTGATCAAGTGAAGAAAAAAAAACAACAACTCATATTTTTGAAAATTACTACTGGATTTATTTTGAATGCTTGGTCTCTTTCAAATTTTGATTAACTCCAAATATATTTACTGTCTGTGGCCATATGAATCCTTAGCAGTTTTGACTTTTCAAATATTTTGACTCTACTCGATTTGACATATGACTAAGGACACTGATATTTATATATTAAATATTAGCAAAGCTAAATTTCTTTATTCATTTTTTGATAAAGTAAATGTAAACACCAGTTTTAGTACTTCATTTCATTTCAATTGTCCCTCTAGCAGTGTAGTAACAAGGGTTTGAGAATCCTATGATAGATAGAAATGACTTACAAAATAGGAGATAATTATATTTTTTACATTAAATAAAACTCTAAGAATAATTGTACCCAAAAGTTTTCATTACAAAATCTATATTTACTATTAAATTGGTCAATAAAAGAAAATATGCTAAGACCATAACATGTATGGATGTGCCTGTAAGAAACCTTAACTTTTTAATAAACAGTTTCTGGCTGCAGGAACTTAGTTTTGCCTTTTTTCAGCAATTTTGACTGACAGCATCTGTATAAGTGGACAAATTAGTCACTATAAATAAATACTAAACTGACCTGAATTCTATAGTTAGAAGTGATAAGACTTCAAAGAGATGGCTTGGAAGATATGTGGAAGATTTTAGCATATCAGAAGGATGTTTACATTTAAATTCTCTGCATATAAGAAAAAGGTTTATATTTACATAAAAGTAATTGTTTTGGATTAAATATATTAATAGACTAAAACTACCTGTACAGAATTTTATTTTTATTTTCAGTTTATTGTAGTCTGAGCCAAGGTGGTATGTAATCACACATCAGAGGAGTATGGCAAAACACCTCTTTTATACATGCTATAAATTAGAAAGATCAGTGAAATAAATACATTTAAAGTTTTGATATTTATCCGATTTGATGACTACTTTGGGGTCTCATTTGGAGTGTCCAAATGTATTTGGGTAAGAAGGTAGAAGTCAAGAGACTTGGTTCATGGATGGCCCTAGAAGCATCTAGCATAAAGGGAAAGATCTAAAGCTAAACTAAAGTTCTGTAGGTCATCAATATTTATGTGCAAGGGATGATTTAGAGTCATAATTCTTGAGATTGAGCCCCATAAGGCTACCTAAAACTAAACTCAGAGTACCTCCATCTCAGCTGCCGTTCTCTGCCATTCTTTGCTCCGTCTTCTCAGCTTCTGAACTGTTGCCATTTATGAATTATTCCCATGAGGGAAAAGTAGTGTTGGACTGACCTCAAAGAGCTTCTTTCTCTTCAGGATACTTACTCCTCAAGTCCTGGCTTCAAACAGAAATTTGCATATTCGTTTGTCAGCATTCTGCCCAGATTTTATTGTTGCTTGTTTGTTTGTAAACAGGATAACTTGCAACAGGGTTCTTTATCATTGTCAGATGCTGAAATCCCTCTCAGATGTTTACATCTGTCTCTCAATAGGTTCTGAATTGGGCAGAGAAGAGATGGATCATTTTTAGGGTCTCCCAAAATGTAATTTAAAAGTAGAGTTGAAAATTGTATGAAATAAGCTGAAGAAAACTAGATGGAGAAAAAATTAGAGACAGGAATGGGCAAGCTGGAGCATTTAGTCTAGTGTGTGAAAAATAAGGTTCCTGGAATTTTGGTGAGATTTAAGAGTTATACATGGAAGAATCAGTTGTACTCACTTTAAGGTAAACATCACAATCTAAAAAACCTGTAATATAATAGCTTCCAATGCTAATTTGTTTAAAAAATTCATTTTCTCTGTAAATAAAAGCTATTTTCTCTATAAATAAAATAAAACATTTTCTCTATGTAAAATTTGAATTGTTATATACATTAACTATTTTAATATTTAAGAGAATGTTTGTTCATGTGGTACCAAAAGCATATTAGAGTTCAATCAGCAAAGAGAGAAAAAATGGGAACTTCTTAAGGATAATGATACAGTTCTTACTTTGCTTTGTGCTGGCCTCACAAATCTCATAACCTACCACGACCCTTTCATAAGATAAGTCAAATGAGCATCAACCCGTGTTTTTTTTTAACCTTAGAATACTTTGCTATTTATTTTAATTGAATATTAACACTCTTCTCATAGCATTGATATTATTGGTTCAATAATTTATAGAAATCATCACTGGACAATTGTTACTGTTGTTGCTGCTGAAGATGTAGAAAAATAACCAAGCAATCCTTAATTTGCATATTACAGTCATAATTTTGTTTGTGCCTTTAAGTATAGAAGATTCTTCTCATCTACACGTTTTGTTTGACCTTACAAGTGACTAAAAATAATGAGTAATAACAGACTTGTGTTTCCAGAAAGATTTCCAAAGCTTTAACTGATCTTTCTGGAATTCCCAAAGATTATTTCATGAGCCTCTGCTATATCTTCTAGGAATTCTTGACCAAGATAAACCCTAAAGAAGCTGTCATGAATTTGAGTGTCTGTTCTACGTAAAAGATATGCAAATCAAAGCATTACCAAAATGCATTAAGTGCTTCACTGCAAAACTTCATGAATCAAACATGGGCTGAGTCACAATGAATTCTATTTCATAATGCTGTGGTTTATTTACTCTCTTACAAAAACAAAGTATTTAACAGATCCTCAAAAACATAGGTCTGGAAAAGAGTAGTGTTACTTTCCAAGAAATATACAATTTTGAGAGGGGAAGAACAAACACCCATATAAGTGATTTGCTTACTTAAGGCCAACTCATGCCTTAATGTTGAAGAAGGAAACAGCATCTTGATTTGTTTCCTGTACTGGGTTCACTTGAGCTGATTATATGGAAATGGCAGGACAGGAAAATGGAGAAAAGAAAGGTGAGTTTTCATTTCAAGCTCCAAAGACACTTTGCAGAGACGTTATTCTAAGCATTTTTAGACATGTAGTTAAACCATTTAAGGTTAGTCTAGAATCCTAGGAGTAGCCATTTTTTGAGATTATGTGACAGGTATCAGAGTGATAGTAGCCAGGAAAAATAAAGGCTAATAATACATTTTTATTTCATGGTGATTAAAAAATTAATAGAAAAGAAGAGTTCATAATAATGAGTCAAATGTTTTGCATCTTTTGCGTTCTCAGTTTATATCCGTATTAAGATGAGAGCATGCCACTTTAGAAGTAGGTAGATTACTAGACATTATCAAGCTCAACCTGCTTATTTCATAAAATACTGCATCTGGTATTTCAAGAAAGGTTTGTGAAACTTCTTCTCTCCCCATCATATGGCATAAAAAATTCTGTATTAGAAAGCTTTCTGTTTTGGTGTTGATATATTAAAATAGCAGCTTGCCTAACATTCCCTTGCTTATTGGCTTTGTTATCTCTCTTGTGTCTGGTTATTTTCCTGTAAATTTGAGAGTTTAAAAAATACCGTTCTATTTTCTTATAGATTTCATGTTGAAAACTGACTTAATGCCTCCCAGCAAAACTAATTGTGTTATTGTCATTCACATAAGAGCTACCATTTCTCACTGTTGAAATATCCTTTTTGGGCACCAAGGATTCCTTCTATTGCAACCTTCCCATTTAAAGTCAATCCCATTTTAGAGACTGATAGTATTAGAAGGTAGTTCTCCAGATAATTGGGGATTTTACACTTGAACTAATTTTACCAACATGATTTGGAAGATATCTTGTTTAAATAGGGGAAAACTTCAAACCTCCCTTTGTATAAATCTCCACTACATAATCCTAGTATTCTTTGTGTTAAACATAAAAATTAATATAAGGAAAACCTAAAGATTTACTGAGCTATTTCTTCTATTATTTATACAACTATATATTTAAAATACAACTATATATACATATATTAATACATATTTATATTTATATCTATATCTTTGAACATAAATATATAAAAATAAAATATCTATACATATGTATAGATATCCCTGTACCTACTAAATTTAATCAATTAGAAGTGAATAGCAGAGAGTAGTTCTCAGGTGAGAGTCAATTGAAACAAGCAAGCACAAACATGGGAAAATAAGACATTTTAAGATAAGAAAGATTAAAACAGGAAGTTGAAGACAAGGATACATTTTTAAGTCACTGTGGAGTAGTAGAAAAAGTGTAGGGAGACTTTGATCAATGACAGTGATGGAAAAGTGAGGATCTTCAATCAAAACCACCCAAAGCACTTTATATGCTTGGAAAAATAAATTACTAAAGCCTGGGCAATTCGGATCAGAGGCATAAAAACCCTAATAGATATAAATGAAAATGCAGCATCAGACAATCCACCTATTTTCTGATGATGCAGACATCTTATTTTCACTCCACATTTCAAATGGTGATCAAAAAGTACCTTAAGAAATATAAATGAAAAACTAGGATTCGTATCTAGTTATTTTCTGACTAATTTCAGTTTTATTCCTTCTTTCCAATGATGACCAGAAATACATTGAGAATTGGATTGATTTTATAAAGGAACAGGGTTGTATATATCTGTTGATCCTTTGAAGCTATTCAAAACAATCATGTATTTTCAGAGCTTTCACTGTTTCAGAAAAGATAAAATAGTTTTAAGTGATAAAATTTTTTATTTATTATTTTAAAGCACTATTATTGGAGGTAAAAATGAATGTATAAATAAATATACAGAGGGTTGATATTTTTGAACATTTATTATATGCAAGAAACTGTTCTAGGAGCTTTGTGTGTTTCATTCTAAGGACAACACTTAATGAAGTGAGTAACATTATATTGTACCAATTTTATACAGTTAAAGTCATAGGGTCCTAAGATATTATTTTTCAAAGGACACACAACTAGTAAGTAGTGAAGCCAGGATGCACACTTGGGGAGTTTGGCTGTAGGGTCCAAACTCTGATTTTATCTACTCCATTTCTTTCTCTCTCTCTCTGTCTCTCTGTATGTGTGTATGTATATATATATGTATATGTATATGTGTATATGTGTATATATATATATATACCAAAGTAAGTGGAGACGAGTGGTAGAGTTCACTGAAATTCACATAACCTGAATCTAAAACTAAGCCTTTACTGATCTCCTCTCCCAATCTGAAAAAAGAAATTATAATGACCCTTTCTCTAACTTATTATGCACTGAAGATTGCAGAAGGGGAAATTGACTTCAAGTTTAGAACCATATGTAACATGGAATTACATAGGGAAAAATAAAATTAAAAACTGACAGATATTATAGGAAGAGAGATATTAACTTGCTCATTCATTCAGTTTTCAAACTTAAAAAAAACTCCATGAAGATTATGATTAGACAGATTTTATTTTTAATAGTCATTGTAGGTGATTCCGTGTAAGCCAGGGTTTCTCAACCTGAGCATAATTGACATTTTGAGCCAAATAATTATTTGTGTGAGCGGCTGTCTTTTGCATTGGAGTATGTTTAGCAACATCCTGGGTCTTTATCCTCTAGATATCAGTAGTACCCCTCCCCAGTGTGACATCCAAAAATGTCTTCAGATTTTGCCAAATATTACATAGAAGGCAAAATTGCCTGTGGCTGAGAACCAATGGTCTAAAACACTGGAGTGGACTGCTCAATGGCATCACTTTGGCGAAGTCTGCTAACCTGCGGGAGATTTATACTCAGTTCTCTGACAAAAACTCTTAAGTCTGACACATTCACCCATTTACAACAAGATCACTTGTAGTGACAATCACAACTTTTTAAATGACACAATTTGTTTTGCTCACATAATTGAGAGTTAACTGGCTGTGGTAATTAGTCCAATTGGACATGAATGTTTCGTCACACAAAAAAAATTGAAGTACTTTCATGTCACATGTCATGTGAAAATTCCCTCTGAGTATGAGAGTGATGAATAATACATACAAGATAAAACACGCTCTGACTCTGGTTCACAGACCTGATATCCAAAGAGAGGCACAGTACTATTACAGACTTGCTAATCATCAAACCCAAATCATTTAAGCTTTAGGCCTTAAATTGACCAAAACATAACTATTAGGCATTAATGAAATGCAATTTAGCAGTCTGAGAGCCAACACTACGTAACAAAAGAATTCATTAAAAAAGAAGGAAGTTAATGTGAAAGGTATTTTGGCTATGAATAATTTTCCAGAATTAACTTATGTTGTGTGGCAACTTAGATCTTTAGAAACAGTCTTTAAAATAAGACTTACATTTCATAATGTCATTTTACTGTTATATCCTATGTAAGACTAACCAGATGTGGTTCCTGACCTTTAAAATCCTGCTGTTTAAAGATCTTGGCATTTTTATTAGACACTTAAAAATCTTTGCTTTTAATTATATATTATATTCAAACAACTTATTTTCTATGCACCCAGATGATGTGATGATGAGTAATCTTAGAAAATTAAGGAAGAATAGCACATTTTATTTTAAGAAATCAAATCAAACAATTTTTGAATAGAATTTGAACTGTTTTTGCAATTATAAAACATGGTTTCTGCTCTGCCTCTGTTACCTCTAAGGTATATGACTTTGACTCACCAAATAGTTTTCTGTAAATTGGTGATAATAAGATTTGGCCTACATATTTCACAAGGTTATTTTGGAAATCATATTAAAAGTATAAGAAATCACACTGTCAGCAATAAAACTAATTAGTCTTTTTAGGGCATTTACTTCTTTTAGAATCTGTCCAAAATGATTCAGTTGCCCCATGAAAGTAAGTGGAATTAACCATGAACTATTAGTGATCATTCACAACTCAAGAGCAATAGGATTTCCAAATCAAGATTCAGGAAGATAGTAAATTTCCATTCATGCTTTTACACAAGGGTTGATGTGGGTCATTTTATAATGAAAGACCAGAAATATTTTCAGGGAGCAGTAGTACACATTTGGGACTGGCGCACAGTTTTTCTACTGGTACTTGTCCTGGAAACTAATCTTTTTTCCTTTAATGCCAGAAAGGACAGAAAAAAAAATCCATTATTGCCATTACTATTTTAATGAGGAAGAAATTTTTGTTTTTTTATTTGTTTTAACTATAATTACTTACAGAAAGTTGTGGCAGTGAATAAAGTTGATGGGTTTGGGAGTGAAGAGTTCAGAAACAAATATACGTATATATATATACATATATATATTTTATGTATATGTATGTTTATATATGTGTATATATATACATACATATATAAAATATATATAGTGTTTTCACTATATCATTTTCTGGTAAATGTTTTGTTTTGCATATTGCATGAATTTATAGAGATTCAGTATCATAATTTAATTTTTTTGATGCACAACTTTGCGTGAATGTGATAGAAGAGTAAGTGAAGACGTTTTTATCTTTTTGGCTTTATTTGTTTCTTTTATTTTTTCAGACTTGAAGTGTTTTTTACTCAAATAATACTGGTCTTTATATATCATTTATTTGCCTATTATGCTAGGGATTTAAGATCTCTGAGATAAAGTTTCATTTTATCATTTTGAAGAATTTTTTCCCCATTTTGCATAGTTTCCCAATGCCAACAGTTGTTGATGTCTCTAGGAACAGATGGCTTGTGGGAGGATTGTTGAGTGAGATATTCTGCATCGTGGTCCCAAGACTGCACAGTTGCTGTTGGAAAGGTTACAGAAATAACAACTGGTATAAAAGAAGTTGAGAACTGGGGAGTGAAAATAGCCAGACAACTGTATGGAGAATATCCAAATTAAAAAGACTTTTTGATGAAATCTTGACATTTCTTACAGAAGAAAATGCAGTGATTGCAGGAAGTTTGGATGGTATTAAGGTGGTTGACATTGGCAATGCTTTTTATATCTATACTTTAACAAGTTTCAAAATTCAACTTGAGAATGATGAATATGTGGGAGACTCTATAGCAGAACTTTTTTTTTAATGTTCTTGGGTTAGAGATAATGGATTTGTTCATTCCTATTTGCACATGATGTCCCTAATTAAACTAAAAGTATTATTTTTCTTCCATTCAAAAAAAATGAAGTGGTTAAGGAAAGAAATTATTCTTTATCACTTAATTAAGGCATGCTTTATCAGAAAAAACAGTAATATTTGGAAAATGAGACAAATAGTGTGACCCCTGGTTAAAGCAATAGCTATTCCAAGTATGGGGAATTCAGGTGTGAGTTAGGAACGCATTTGGCACACATTTCTGGGATTCCCAGTGTTCAGCAGCATCTCTCATGAATGTGTCATAAGTAAGTTCCTTTCAAATCTCAGCTTATTACATGTTCGACTAGATGTGTCAATAGATATCGCTTAATTTTTTTTAACTTTTTTCCTTACTTATCTCCTACTGTTGCCCCCATCAATTAAAGCCCAGTGAATGAAATTGTTAGCACTTTCATTCATTTATCTGAGTATTTAAAAGTGAAAGAAAGCACACAATAAATATAGTATTTAATTATATAATTAAATATGCATTGTTTCTATTATATGATGTCAACTAAATCATGCCAACTCTTAGATTTCAATATGGAAAAAGTACTATTAGTGGATATTTGGATCTACAAGTACATTATATTAGGGCTCATACAGAAGCTATAACAACTATATAACTTAACTAGCATTAGGAAGAGTTAATTTATGAGCCCCAACTGTCTTTTCTACTTCTCTCCTTCCTACTTTTTATATCCTTACATACCTCTTCATCTTCCTTTCTTTCTTTTATTTTGTGGAGAGGACTTTTAAAAATTATTCTCTTAGCAACTTCAAAAAGGCAATACATTATTATTAACTACAGTCACCATTCTGTATATTATATTCCCATGACATTTATTTTATAACTAGAAGTTTGTACCTTTTGACCCCCTTCACTCATTTTACTCACCCCCCACCCTCCACCTCTAGCAACCACCAATCTCTTCTCTGTATCTACAAGCTTTTTGTTTGGTTTGGTTTTGGTTTTAAATTCCACATATAAGTGAGATCGTATGGTACTTGTCTTGTTCTGACTTATTTCACTTAGCATGATGCTCTCTAGGTCCATCCATGTTTTGCAAATGGCAAGATATCTTTTTCTGTGTGTGTGTGTGGCTGAATAGTATTTGACTGTATGTGTGTGTGTGTATCTTCTTTATCCATTCATCCATCAATAGATACTTATCCTCTTCTTTCTAATAATCCCAAAAGACAGGGCCAACACCATAATATATATATACTGAAATTTAAAACATGTCTATTTCCTTCTTTGAAATGAGAAGACATTATAAAAAGACTAAAACAAAACAAAACAAAACAAAAACCCCAATACAACTCATAATGGGTTCCTGGTCATACACAGCCTGGAAACAAGCACAGCCTGGGAGCATGAAGGGGGGACTGGTAGTCTGCATATATCAACTGTTTAAAGCCATATAAGACAGCTATTAAATATCTATCTGATCATCAATTGATTGGTTTGCTTCAGAAAAGGATAAATGGACATTTCAACTTCACCATCCCCGTTCCACAATGAAATTAAATGGGCAAGCCAATGTAATGTATGTTATAATCTGTACTGATAGAAATTCTACTTGAATTTCTCATGGCATTTTAGTTTGGGCCATTTCACTCCATAGCCAACTTTCACAATTTTCTTCCCCATATATCTTGATATTAATTTTAGGGAAGGATACACAAAATCGGAGTGAAATATAGAGAGTGAAGTGGGAGGGAGAATTTTTTGTTGTTGTTTTTTAAATAAATAAGTTTCATTTCTTAGAGCACTTTTAGGTTTAGAGAAAAATTGAGTGGAAAGTACATAGAGTTTCTGTTTATTCCCTCTCCTCGCCCAGCCACTGCCACATTCACCAACCCCACTCCAGTTTCCTCTATTATTAGCATCTTGCATTGGTATGGTACATTTGTTATAGTTGATGAACCATTATTGATATATTATTAACTAAAGTCCATAGTTTACATTACATTACTTTGTGTTGTACATATCTAGGGGTTTTGCCAAGTGTATAATGTCATGTACCCGCCATTATGATATATTACAGTAGAGTTTCACTGCACTAAAAATCAACTGTGCTCCACTTATTCATCCCTTCCCCCACCCTCCCAGCTCCTGCCAACTGCTGATCTTTTTATTGTCTCAACAGTTTTACCTTGGGAGAAAAAGGATTTTAATTCAGATACCTCTGTATGTTAAACAGTTCTTTTTCCTGAAGGATATTTCAATTTTAAATAGAAATGGCACAAAGTTAAAAAAATTATATGAGGGGAACCAGCTGTGTTAAACATTTGCTTAGGACTTAAATGTGTGAATTGGTGTGGCTAATTTATTTTTTAAAAACTAGGAAATATGAGCTAATGATGATAATATAGACTTAATGGTAGATTTAATTGTAGCAATTAAAAAAACCCATGCCTCCGGGAAATTCTTTCATTTTGTTGGTTGTTTTTGACTGATGCTTTAGTAATCCAGTTACAACTTACAGTACCAAAGTCCCTTTCTAACCTAAATGTAATGATTTCTACATTTAGTTTATGGTTGGGTCCATTTGGAAAATCAATAGTGATCAGAGCAGAGGAGATTGGGGCCAAAGATATAAGCGGCAGATGGTCACAAAATAGTTCCTTTATAATATAGAATGGCCAAGCAAAGTAAAGGACAGCCAGGGGGAGCAGAAAGAATTTTTAGATGGGAACAAGCAATGTGATGCAGTTTCAAACTCATAACTGATTGTTTCTTTTATAAAGCAATTTCCAATAATTCTCTGTAGAATTTTAAAGCCTCTTAAATATTGTACCCAGGGGAGGAAACTATTTTTGCATTGGCAGCTCTTCCAAGAATGAAATTTTGGCAAACTCAGCTCTATTCCCTTGCTATGCAGTACATGGTAATGTTCATTATGACTGTATTGAAAATGATCCACTTAGTATAGTACTAAATGTGCTCTAATTCAAAAATGAATTCAGATTCCATAAAACTCAACAATAAAGCTGAACACATTTTTCTTCTTTTATTGATAACGGTTTTGTCATACTTAAATTGCTTTTTTATTTTTATACCTAGTGTTTAAGGGTTTGTCATCACTTTTTTCTAAAGATAAAAACATTTATTGTGTTAGAAAATCAATTAGGTATTTTATAGGAAACTAAGAGATAGTCATGAAAATAATTTCAAGACCCTAGAGTTTACCTCATTTTCAGTCTGAGAAAGGAGCAAAATTATTACATATTTGCTATATCGAGGACTGCAACTCTAAAAGGTTTTGCATATTAACTCTTAATTTTTTCTGCTTTACACAACATATGATGCATTCATTCATTGTAACATCATTAGAGTAGTCCCCAATTTTGTTAAGTAGTAGTACTCAACCCCTCATGATTGAAAATCTATTTATTGAATAGAAAATATTAAATAAAGGTCCAAAGAAACATTTAAAATACTCAGTGGAAATTAAGATTTTAAGTACTTTTTTTAAAGATGTAAATTTCAAAAGCAAGTTACATCTACCCTATTCAATTAAATGTTAGCATTTAAAAAAAATTAAGCGTGCCATATTTTTCAAAGATAACTACAGTGTAAGTCCCACAACATACAGCTGACCCTTGGACAAAAGGGATTTGAACTGCACAGATCCACTTATAGGAAGATTTTTTTTTTTTCAGTAGAGATAAAACCTACCCTCTATAGTTGGTGGTTTCTCATCTACAGATTCAACCTATGTGGGATTGAAGTGGTTGACTCTGCAACTACGCAGATACAGAGGGAAGACTGTACCAAGCCATTTTATATAAGTTAGTTGAGTATACACGTATTTTGGTTATACCTGAGGGCTTTTGGAACCAAATCCCCAAGGATACCAAGGGACAACTGTAGTATGACAGAAAATCCACATTAAGAAGTGAATTGTAAATGAAACTGAACAGAATGGAGATCCAAAGCTAGAGTTTGAACATCATTAGGTTGAGCCAAAATTGTAAATTTCGTCTCTAAAATGCATGCTCCTTAAGATAGTTAATGAAAAATCAATTTGTGTCTGTATCTAAGTATTTAAAAAATATGAGAAAAATATGCAGTGATTCTCCTTTGTAAATTAACATCAGATATTAGAATATTAACCACTTTAAAGACAACATGTCTGAACGAAGATTCTCTTCACAAATAATAGTATGTGGGTTGAAAGAGCAGACAGACAACATTTGAATAAATCAAACAAGATTTATTCATCCAAACAATTAAAAAGTATGCTATTATAGACAAGATGTAAAGAAAGAATGAACACTTTTTAAGGGTGGCAAAACATTTCCAGCCCCCAAATCTCAGCAGTGGGAACACAGTTCCAAATAGTAAGTTCTGAGTGAGTGTCATATCAGACATTTTGGAATAACTATAGCTGTTATGCAAGTCTTGGATAGTCTAGCATGTAGCCTGGATATATGTCATAGGCCACATTGCATGAGTCACATCAATCTCAGAATTATATGAAGCACAGTATTGCTAAGGTATGGTAAACAGTATACTCAAGTATAAGCATTTTTCTTGCATCATTCTCTGTCCCTCCATGATAACACAGATTCGTTCAAATATGTTTCTAAAATGCTTTCACATTCACTCATTCAACTATTATTCACTAGTTCCAATTATCCCATTAGTCCTGGACCATTGTCTCTCTGAGGATTTATGGACATACAGATAGTATAAATTTAGCCATTCTGCCTACAAGTGACATGAACTTAACTTTCAATTTTCCATTCCTGCTTGATGGGTGAGGTATTATATATCAATTACTGGTGTAATTCTGTATCCCAAGTCACCATATTTAGATATCACTGTACAGGCCATCTTTTTGGCTACTTTGTACATTGTCCAAAACCACTAGTGTGGGATCAGCCTAAAGGCCTGAGAACCTAGCCTTGATTTAGGAATTTCTAGAGCTACCTCTCTATGAACTGAGTGCTGAACAGAAGTAGCTCAGCTTTGCCAGAAAAATAGTGATCTAACACGTTTTTCGCAGCACCCTGGCAATAGCTTCAAGTTCTTTGCTTGTGTTGCAAGTTTGAGAAGCACTGCTTTGGGAATGATGCTAACAAGAAGTCTTAATTTTATTTTAGGGCTTGCTGTTCACTGTGTGCAAACAACAGAAACAAATAAAGAAAAAGCTAGTTTTTAAAAATTAAAATATTTTTTTTTATTTATTGGGGTATAGTTGCTTTACAGTGTTGTGGTAGTTTCTGCTGTACAGCGAAGTGAATCAGCTAGATGTTTACACATCACCCCTCCCTCCTGGATTTCCCTCCCATCTCGGTCACCACAGAGCATCGAATAGAGTTCCCTGTGCTGTACAGCAGGCTCTCACTAGTTATCTATTCCATACATAGCAGTGTAAACATGTCAATCCCAATCTCCCAGTTTATCCCACACCCCCTTTTGCCCCTTGGTGTTCATATGTTTGTTCTCTACGTCTGTGCCTCTATTTCTGCTCTGAAAATAGGTTCATCTGTACCATTTTTCTAGATTCCACATGTATGCATTAACATGCAATATTTGTTTTTCTCTTTCTGACTTACTTCATTCTGTATGACAGTCTCTAGGTCCATCCACGTCTCTACAAATGACCCAATTTCATTCCTTTTAATGGCTAAGTAATATTCCATTGTGAATATATACCACATTTTCTTTATCCATTCATCTGTCAATGGACATTTAGGTTGCTTCCATATCCTGGCTATTGTAGTAGTGCTGCAATGAACATTGGGGTGCATGTGTCTTTTTGAATAATAATTTTCTCGGTGTATATGCACAGTAGTGGGATTGCTGGGTCATATGGTAGTTCTATTTTTAGTTTCTTAAGAAACCTCCATACTGTTCTCCATAGTGGCTGTATCAATTTACATTCCCAACAGTACAAGAGGGTTCCTTTTCTCCACACCCTCTCCAGCATTTATTGTTTGTAGATTATTTTATGATGGCCATTCTGACCGGTGTGAGGTGATACCTCACTGTAATTTTGATTTGCATCTCTCTAATAATTAGTGATGTTGAGCATCTTTTCATGTGCCTCTTGGCCACCTGTATGTCTTCCTTGGAGAAATGTCTATTTAGGTCTTCTGCCCATTTTTTGAATGGGTTGTTTGTTTTTTTGATATTGAGCTGCATGAGCTATTTGTAAACTTTGGAGATTAATCCCTTGTCACTTGCTTCATTTGCAAATATTTTCTCCCATCTGAGGATTTTTTTTGGTCTTGTTTATGGTTTCATTTGCTATGCAAAAGCTTTTAAATTTAATTAGGTCCCATTTGTTTATTTTTGTTTTTATTTTCATTACTCTGGGAGGTGGGTCAAAAAGGATCTTGCTGTGATTTATGTCAAAGTGTGTTCTTCCTATATTTGACTCTAAGAGTTTTATAGGGTCCAGACTTACATTTAGGTCTTTAATCCACTTTGAGTGTATGTTTGTGTATGGTGTTAGGGAATGTTCTAATTTCATTCTTTTACATGTAGCTGTTCAGTTTTCCCAGGGCTACCTATTGAAGTGACTGTCTTCTCTCCATTGTGTATTCTTGCCTCCTTTGTCATAGATTAGGTGACCATAGGTGCATGAGCTTATCTCTGGGCTTCATATCCTGTTCCATTGATCAATGTGTCTGTTTTTGTGCCAGTACCACAATGTTTTGATTACTGTAGCTCTGTAGTATAGTCTGAAGTCAGGGAGCCTGATTACTCCAGCTTCATTTTTCTTTCTCAGGATTACTTTGGCTAATCAGGGCCTTCTGTGTTTCCATACAAATTGTAAAATTTTCTGTTCTAATTCTGTGAAAAATGCCATTGGTAATTTGATAGGAATTGCACTGAATATGTAAATTGCTTTGGGTAATATAGTCATTTTCACAGTATTGATTCTTCCAATCCAACAACGTGGTATATCTCTCCATCTGTTTGTGTCATCCTTGATTTCTTTCATCAGTATCTTATAGTTTTGTGAGTAGAGTTCTTTGCCTCCTTTGGTAGGTTTATTCCTAGGTATTTTATTCTTTTTGTTGCAATGGTAAATGGATTATTTCCTTAATTTCTCATTCTGATCTTTCATTGTTAGTGTATGCAAGAGATTTCTGTGCATTACTTTTGTATCCTACAACTTTACCAAATTCATTGATTAACTCTAGAAGTTTTCCGGTGGCAAAGTTTAATAAAAATGCCTCTGTATACCAGTCATCCCTATCTATCTATCTATCTATCTATCTATCTACCTATTTATCTATTTATCTATCTACCTATCATCTATGTAACTATGTATCCATCATTTCATCCTTTGACTACATATGCAGTATAGCAGTTATTCATTAGAAAGACTATTTGGTCTTTGGGATCTGACAGCCATGGCTTCAATTCTGATTCTAACACCTGCCAGCTGTGTGAACTCTGGCAGATAATATTAAATCTATTGCTGTGTAACAAATTGCCACAAAATTGATGGTTTAAAACAATACCCATTTATTATCACACAGTTTTTGTGGGTCAGGAGTTAAGGCATAACCTAACCTTGTCCCCTGTTCAGGATCTCAAGTGGACTGCAGGGTTGGGGGGTTTCATTCCAGGCTCAGGGTCTTCTTCTAAGGTCACATGGTTGTTTACAGAATCATTTCTTTTCTGCTCTAGAACTCATGGGTGCTTGCTTCTTCAGGGCCAGCAGGGGAATCTCTCTGACCTCAAGGAAGGCCTCTAATGGCTTGACTTTCAAATCTGTGTCTTCTGATCTCTATATAGATATAATGACTTACACCTTTTAGGATTTCTTGTGCGTTTCAAACGAGACAATAATGTAGTAGTGCAAGGTACACTATAAATATTCAAAATATTATTAATTTAAAAATTATAATCCAACTTTTTCCTTCATCATTTAAGTAATCTGTGTCACTTTCCATTCTAGATTATAGTTAATTTATAATTCATTACACTTTTCAGTTTCTAGGCAAGCTTTATTAAATATTTGGTTTTAGAAATTTTATAAATAAGAAGATTAGAATATGTTGCTGCACACATAGTTAGGTGTGCAGATTTTGTGTAGAAATAGAAACATTTTCAGTGTCATTGTTTTTGTTTTCTCAATTTAGTGGTGAAGATTA
The DNA here is from genome assembly GCF_025265405.1 of Mesoplodon densirostris. Lineage (NCBI taxonomy): Eukaryota > Metazoa > Chordata > Mammalia > Artiodactyla > Ziphiidae > Mesoplodon > Mesoplodon densirostris. Next base: position 42,412,384 of record NC_082668.1, read on the forward strand.
TAGTGAGGTAACATATGTGAAAATGTTTTTTTAACCATGAAACATAATGGAAATATTAACAACAAATTTTGCTACAGGCTGATGAGGACTCAGTCTAGGGTGAATACAGGAAAAATACAGAAGAGAAGAATAGGAGGGAATATTGTGAAGAAAAATCAGATTTGGAATAATTTAGGACCTGTGTCATTGCATGTATAGTAGTTGACTTTTAAATAATATTTATGAAGCAGGACATCGAAGTAGGCAGGACTTCAAGAGATTGCCACTTAAATGTTTCCTACAATTTTTCTGTCAGATGGACACAGCAAGTCATCCAGAGCACAGATCCCTTTTATTTAGAGAAGAGTAATTTTGAATGTTCCTAGTTGTTATCTAAATCTAAAAGCAATCCATCCCATTGCCCTAGGGATCTTTTGTGATAGATCTTTCATGATTCGTGATGGTCTTTTAAATTTTTTTTTTTTTTTTTTATGGCTGTGTTGGGTCTTCGTTTCTGTGCGAGGGCTTTCTCTAGTTGTGGCAAGTGGGGGCCACTCCTCATCGCGGTGCGCGGGCCTCTCACTATCGCGGCCTCTCTTGTTGCGGAGCACAGGTTCCAGACGCGCAGGCTCAGTAATTGTGGCTCACGGGGCCAGCTGCTCCGTGGCATGTGGGATCTTCCCAGACCAGGGCTCGAACCCGTGTGTCCGGCATTGGCAGGCAGACGCTCAACAACTGCGCCACCAGGGAAGCCCCTTAAATTATTTTTGTATTGATACAAAGGACTTTTCTTAGAAGGAAAGGAAATAGAATTTACCTCTTTACCTTTTGAGGCTCTGTTTTTATGATCTCTCTGATAAATAGAGGTGATCTTAATTTGTCTGGCTGTAAATGTGCCCAAGTCTTCTATAGGAAACTCATCATGAAGGAAAGGAGAGTCTGGCTGCTGTTGTCAACTTAGTATCAAGGTCTGAGGAGCATCACCGGAGGGCTGGTTTTGTCCCAGCATATGGCTGACACCAGAGTCTTCCTCTTGGCTAGTTCAGACATCCCCACTCAAGGGTATATTTAGGAGTGATGGCTGGGCATGAATATATAAACTAGAGAGCTCTCACTTGAGATGCCAATCAAATAAAACTCCTAGCCAAACAAGGGAGTGGCATCACATTCCTCACTAACTGCTCTCTGAGGAAATAAGCTTAGCAAGGGCTTTATTGAGGAAAAGGTACATATCAAAAAGAGTAACACTCGTTTTAAATGTGACCTCTGTGCCAGTGAAAAATGCAAGGACAGCTTAAAATTGGTGTCCACGTTTAGATTATTAAGGCACTCTAAGCAAATTTTTTGGTAGTGTTTGGAAACAGATTTGGATTTAGGCTGAATAAAACTCCAGCATTATTTAAATTTAGCACCCCCCCACCCCCCCAGCCCCACCAAATGGGAAACTGGATATTCTGCTAATTTGGGCAGGTTGTGGCTCAAGTAATTAATTTGAATTAAGAAGCTGATGGAGAAGGAAAAACCAGATGTGCCTATAAAAAGTACTTCAACTTCTTTAAATCAATGCCACCATTCAGCCATTTAACAATCATTTAACAAACATTTTATATAACTCCTATGTGCCTGCAACTTTGTATTGTGCATCAGAAGGTCAAAAAACTTCTTTGCAACACCACCAAATGGTATGAGAAACTAACAGACCTGTACTTATTTCAGAGTCACCTTGAAACTAATAATGAACAGAACGTAGAACTCTATTCTCAGTATATTTTCAAGGTAAACCAAGCAGTCACCCATGATTATTTTTCACATCCAATCTTTTAGGGAGTATCAACTTGCTTTGTTCCAGTCTGTGCTTTTTCAAAGCAAAAGCTCTGCATTAAAAATACAAGACTGAGAGAAATGTGCATTGAAAAGAAAAAAAAGCAGAAATGTCAGGTGGAGAACGTGGGAACAAGAAATAATATCACGGGGATTATTTGAGTCATAGTGTACCTCTAAAAGCTGAGTGATAGGTTTAGAGCTGCTTCTGGCTTCTTAATTATCTGGACACTGTTTCTAAACCAAGGATAATTTACTGTATTCTATAAAAAAATTGAAAAATAATCAGTGTAAATAAGATATTTTATTCTCATGCTAATGACAAATTTAATCTAGCCATTAATTTTATTTATTTTTAATAGATCTTTATTGGAGTATAATTCCTTCACAATACTGTGTTAGTTTCTGTTGTACAACAAAGTGAATCAGCCATATGCATACATATGTCCCCATATCCCCTCCCTCTTGAGCCTGCCTCCCACCCTCCCTACCCCTCCCCTCTAGGTCACCACAAAGCACCAAGGTGATCTCCCTGTGCTATGCTGCTGCTTCCCACTAGCTAACTATTTTACATAAGTTAGTGTATATATGTCAATGCTACTCTCACTTTGCCCCAGCTTTCCCCCCAACCCCGTGTCCTCAAATCTATTCTCAATGTCTACATCTTTATTCCTGCCCTGCAACTAGGTTCATCAGTACCTTTTTTTTTTTTTTAGATTCCATATGTCTGTGTTAGCATATGGTATTTGTTTTTCTCTTTCTGACTTACTTCACTCTGTATGACAGACTCTAGGTTCATCCACCTCACTACAAATAACTCAATTTCATTTCTTTTTATGGCTGAGTAATATTCCATTGTATATATGTGCCACATCTTCTTTATCCATTCATCTGTCGATGGACATTTAGGTTGCTTCCATGTCCTGGCTATTGTAAATAGTGCTGCAATGAACATTGTGGTACATGTCTCTTTTTGAATTATGGTTTTCTCAGGGTATATGCCCAGTAGTGGGATTGCTCAGTCATATGATAGTTCTATTTTTAGCTTTTTAAGGACCCTCCATACTGTTTTCCATAGTTGTCATATCAATTTACATTGTAACCAACAGTGCAGGAAGGTTCCCTTTTCACCACACCCTTTCCAGCATTTATTGTTTCTAGATTTTTTGGTAATGGCCATTCTGACTGGTGTGAGGTGATAGCTCATTGTAGTTCTGATTTGCATTTCTCTAATAATTAGTGATGTTGAGCATCTTTTCATGTACCTCTTGGCCATCTGTATGCCTTCCTTGGTGAAATGTCTATTTAGGTCCTCTGCTATTTTTTACCTGGATTGTTTGTTTTTTGATATTGAGCTGCCTGACCTGCTTATATAATTTAGAGATTAATCCTTTGTCCGTTCTTTCATTTGCAAATAGTTTCTCCCATTCTGAGGGTTGTCTTTTTTTCTTGTTTATGGTTTCCTTTGCTGTGAAAAAGCTTTTAAGTTTAATTAAGTCCCATTTTTTTATTTTTTGTTTTTATTTCCATTACTGTAGGAGGTGAGTCAAAAAAGATCTTGCTGCTGTTTATGTCAAAGAGTGTTTTTCCTATGTTTTCCTCTAAGAGTTTTATAGTGTCTGGTCTTACATTTAAATCTTTAATCCATTCGGAGTTTATTTTTGTGTATGGTGTTAGGTAATGTTCTAATCTCATTGTTTTACATGTAGCTGTCCAGTTTTCCCAGCACCACTTATCGAATAGGCTGTCTTTTCATCATTGTATGTTCTTGCCTCCTTTGTCATAAATTAGGTACCCATATGTGCGTGGGTTTATCTCTGGGCATTCTATCCTGTACCATTGATCTGTATTTCTGTTTTTGTGCCAATACCATACTGTCTTGATTACTGTAGCTTTGTAGTATAGTTTGAAGTTGGGGAGTCTGATTCCTCCAGCTCCATTTTTCTTTCCCAAGATTGCTTTGGTTATTCGGGGTCTTTTGTGTTTCTATACGAATTGTAAATTTTAGCCATTAATTTTAAATGTTCTATGTGGAAGTGTTCATCACTTAACTTTTCCTGACCCCAGGTTCCATATGTGTAATATGTAAGCTAGGATCAGCTGACTATAAAACATCCTTCTAGATTCAAGAGGATTCAATATTGTGCTTGATATTTACATACATGCAAAAGGGACAATATGTTTTCTAGTAACATATTGCACAAACATATTTCTTAAAAAATTAGAAACATTGTAATTTAATACTTAAAGATTGGGAAATAAGGCCAGGTAAAAGGCAGAAGCCAGAAGTTATTTAGTTGGTAGTAACCTATTGGGAGAGAATCAGCAATTTTTCTTTGCCTTACGTTTACTATTTCAGGAAAACCATAAAGTCGTAATTGATTTTTACTCAATTTGATATAAAGCTACTGAGAGTCAGCATACAATTAAGTTCTACTTGGGGTTTTACTCTGCCATTTTTAATAAATATTTTCTTTCATTACTGCAAGAGAAGTAAATCATTAGTCACTGTCTTCCTATTTTTGAATAATATGACCACCAATAAATGTTTTAAAGGAGGTACATCTTTTATGATCCACTGAAATACAGTGGATCGCAGTATTTCTGAGTTCTGTATTTGCAAATTGGCTTGCTTGTTGACATGTATTTGTAACCTTAAAATCAATACTCATGACTCCTTTGAGGTCACTTGCAGACACGGGCAGATGTGTAGAGCAGCAGAAAAGTTGAGTTGGCTGATGTACATGTTCCCAGCTGAGGTGGAGCAAGTTACCAAGTGACACTGACTTCTTGTTTCGTCCCTCATATTATAAACGCGTCATTTTTCTGTTGATCTTTTTAGTGTGACCTTTAATGTTTGGGGCATTTTTGTGCTTTTTGTTGATAATTTGCTGCTTAAGATGGTCCAAAATAGTATTGTTGAGGTGCAGACTAGTGTTCCTAAGTGTAAGAAGGCTGTGATATGCCTTCAGAGAAAATTCATGCGGTAGGTAGGCTTCATTCAGACATGTGTTATTAGTGATACTGACTGTGATTTCATTGTCAGTGAACCAACAATATATGTTAGATAAGGTGCTTTAAACAGAAGTACACATGAAACCAGGTTGTGTATTGTTTGACTGAAAAAATATTGTAAACAGTAGGTTGCAAAACTAACCCTTTATTTATCCTAGGAACAATGGTTCAGATTAGCTAATTCAGTGTTTATGGCAATTTTACAAAACATAACTCTTGTGAATAATGAAAATCAACTGTACTAGAAGAAAAAGAAAGTTTAACATCTAGATTTACTGGGGTAATGGATAAAGGTTTATCTTTTGTGAAGAGGCAGTGGGAGGAGTAGTTTTTCTTTGTTATAAAATCTCTAATAGCCTCTCTTAGGACTCACAATAACCAAAAACAGATGCACAAAGTTGTATGATTTCATTTTTCACACACTTTAGAGTAGGTGCAGTCTAAAAAGTCCTTGTGCTAATTGACATGTATTCAGATAAATCCTGTTCTCATGGTACACTGCAGTTTCCGTAATTTTACCCACAACTCATGATGGTGGCAGTGATGCAACAGCTAGCTCTAAAATGCCTGAAAAATGTTTATTCATTCACTTCTCAAACAGTTATTCAGCACTGACTATATGCCACATATTGTCCTACTCACATAGAAAAACATCTCACAGTCTGTGGAATAGCAAATAGGAGATTAAACTCCAGTTCCTGAACTTAAGAGTCATTTGGTACTATGAGAAAAAAGCAATCAGAGTGCTGATTTTTTTAACTGAGATATAATTGACATATAACATTATATTAGTTTCAGGTGTACAACATAATGATTCAATATTTGTGCAGAGAGAGAAGGTTCTGAATAATGAGGAAATTTCTTTCAATAATGTTTAATCTAGACAATAAACTTGTACCCACCTAAAATCAGCGAAACTTTAGTAGGCATTGGGTGCAAGATATTTTTAGAGTGATATTCATAGTCTCTTTCAAGTAGAAGACATAGATGGAGAATCACACCTCCAGAATTTACAGTATTTCATAAATTTGTGAATTTGCACATTGGAATAGAAATAGCTAAAGCAATAAAAGTATCATTGGAAAAACTTCTGTAGTAAAAGGAAAATCTTACTTTGGAGATTGAATTTAGAGCATTTGAAGACATGTAGAATGATATTTTTCTTCTATCAATACATCATCTCTAGTAAAAAGAAGTTACCATCTGACATAGGCAGACATGGACATGTACAGGGCAAAGAAACAGATTAGGTATTTCAATTTGGGAAAAGTATTGGTGGAACTGACAATAATAATGGAAATAGATTGTAGCCAACTTCTTACTCATAGTCACCAATAATGCAGTAAAGAAATACTGGTATTTTATACCACATCCACTTTCTATTTATGAATAAATATTTTGACAATCTGTCGGTAATTTTGCTTAGGTTAACCATATAATAATCTGTTTTGGATTCATCATGTAGAATATTTAAGTCTCCTTAAATAATAACATTTTTCCTTTACAAACTTTCTTTCACTAAGTTTTGATTTTGCATCAAGTCTTAATCCTAAGACCTCTTTGAGGCATTCTATCAATGTCACTCATACCATTTCCTCACTTACTCTTGAAATACCAGTCCTGGCCAGATCTTTGACTTTTCTGAATCGTAAACATGTGTATCCAAAAGTTGGCCTGACATTTCCACTTGGATATTTCAAAGGTCTCTCAAAAACAGGTTCAAAAAAGGTTTTCTTCCAAATATGGTCCTTTTCCTGTGTTCACTATCTCACTGAATGGCACACACATTTATCTAATTACAGAAGGAAGAAATCTCCTTTACCTCACATCAAGTCTGAATAAACTGTCAATTTTAAGTTGTATGTTGTCTCTCCTTTGTTAATACCATAGTTCATGCTACAATAGCTTACAATCTGGTCTCCTCAAATCCACTCCTCTCCCTGTCCAAATGCTTCTCTCAGCCAATATGAGTTTCAAAAACTGTTGGAATAAACAGTTTTCAAAATTCATCTCCATTTCTCTATCCCTAATATTTTTGTTTTCCCCTCAATACTTCATATTCTCAAATATATAACACTCCTTGCTACCTCAGAACCTTTGAACTTTCTGTTGCCTTTATTTTATAAATTAAATCTGTACATACAGCATATTTATTTCTCTGATATTGAATATGAATGTTACATTTTAAAGATGTGTCTTTCCCAAACATTCTCTTTTTTTAAAAATTTTATTTATTTTTCTTATACAGCAGTTTCTTATTCGTTACCCATTTTATACATATTAGTGTATATATGTCAATCCCAATCTCCCAGTTCATCACACACACACCTCACACCACTTTCCCCCCTTGGTGTCCATACGTTTGTTCTCTACATCTGTGTCTCAATTTCTGCCCTGCAAACCGGTTCATCTGTTGCCTTTAGATACTCTTAATCCACTCTGCACCCCCTATCTTCACCTACTTATCTCTTATTCATCTGTCAGATTACAGCTGAAATATCAGTTCCTGATACAAAGCTTTCCCAGACAATGCCTTCTTCTGACTAGATTAAGTTTTCTATAGTAAGCTCATCATTTTGTGTTTTTTCTTCATTGTATTTAGCATTGTTTGTAATTATAAGCTTAGTCATTGAACTTATTTTTCTATTTTTCTCACTATTTTGAGGAAATATTCCTAGAGTTAATTTATTAAAGAAAATTTTGGTATATTTTAAAAATGACTGAACAACACTATTCTTTTGGCAAGCATTACCAGCGACCTGGACATGGCATGGGGCCACTTCTCCACCTAGCAGCATAGATTGTTATAAGACAGGGTGTTGGCTGGATCCTCTCGAAGGTCTATTTCTGAGATAATGTTTTCTTTTCTAAAGATGTGGGTATAACCTCGACACTTCCACCTCTCTGTCATTTTAATTAAACCCAAAATATGTTACCTATTGTACTATAATTATTTGTTTAATTGTTACCCTGACCAAAAACTGAGCAACAACAAAATAACAAGAACAAACCTGCAGCCAATAGGGCTAGCAGAAAAAATGTATAAATATAAATATAAATAAATATATATATATTTGGTCCTAGGACTTTTATTAGTGGATATTTTCAATCATTTCTTTCCCAGGAAACAAAGAACAAAGAACAATGAGATGTATTATACCTAACAAATGGAAATGTACATATCATTTATAAAAGAAACAAACCACAACAATTAAGCAAGAAAATGTCACAGCTAGCTTCCCTGAATTCAGTTTCAGGAACCTAGTTAGAGAATATCATTGTTCCCCTTTCTGTTAATTCTGAATAGTTATTTTTGATACACAGTACTGCTGGCTTATAGAGTATTCCTCAGTGTTCATAAGGGCTTATTAGGTAGTCTTCAAATGAAGTGCGCATCAGAATTACCTAAGAAGCATTTTTAGAATCCAGATAACGAAGCTCCATCTTCTGAATTGGAATTTCCAGTTGTGAGATCACACATGTGCAGTAAATACAACAGTAAAATCATTAACCACCACTTGAATACAGAGTCATGAAGGGCAACCACTTTGCCAGATGTTGCACATATTGGGAAATTTTAGCTATTAAATGTTTCAAGCCTAAGACATTTTTTGTGCTTTCAAATATACTTAGTAAATAATTTTTAGACTCACTGACTTTCTTAATTTTCTTCCTAGAATATATAAATTGATGTAGCCATTAACAAATAGGATTTATTTTAGATCTTTCATTATAATATAGTAGGTCTATAACAGCTAATGTATGTGGGATTAAAGAGTAGCCATTCGTGTTAAGATTGAAAGAAAATGTACGCAATGTTAGAGTATGTAGGATGTAGGTAAAGAGAAACTTATCTGAATTTAAAGGTGGTTATGCGTTGTTCTGAGATACTCAAGACAGGCTAGCTTTAGAGCTATTGGTAACTTGCCTTATTTTATTTGCAAATACTTTAAAATGTCTTTAAGTGTGGACAGTTCCTTAATCAGTATTTTAATACTCTGATAGGCAATTTCTAGTAGAGGTACTGTTTATGAAACACGAAGCAAATTCAGAGGTATTTGGTTCAAATTGTCTACATTCTATGTTGGCAAGTGGATGAATTCCTAGACAGGATATTCAGGGCACACATCCACTAAAAATAAGAATGAATGTACAACAAGTGGGTACTTTTATAAATCAGAGTGTTGTTGTCTCCATAAAACTAAAGCCAATTAAATATGCATTAAACATAAAGGAAAATGTATTAATTCGTATAATTCATAAGCTTAGCAAAATCATAAATGGCAGGTTTTTTCCCAACTTTCTGTTCTTTCATGCTCAGCATATTAACTTTAGCTACTTAGAATCAAAAGATGCCTTTAGCAGCTCCAAGGATCACACATTCATCCAATAATTAGCAAAAGCATTTAAAAAGGAAGCAGCCTAAAAGTCTTTTCTGTGTGTATCATTGACCACAGCTATCCTGTATACTGAGCTTGATAAAAGTTCCAACTATGTTTTGCTTAGACGATTCATACATATTTCATTCTCTGGGGATATTATTTATCCCTGAGGGACATGGCTATTTAGAGGAGAGTGAACAAACGCCCTGGTGAGAACAGCCTAGAACCGGTAGGCCAGAGTCAGAAATTGAATGTAAAGAATGAGGAGATGGGGGCTTCCCTGCTGGCGCAGTGGTTGAGAGTCCGCCGGTCCGGGAAGATCCCACATGCCGCGGAGCGGCTGGGCCTGTGATCCATGTCTGCTGAGCCTGCGCGTCCGGAGCCTGTGCTCCACAACAGGAGAGGCCACAACAGTGAGGGGCCCGCGTACTGCAAAAAAAAAAAAAAAAAAAAAAAAAGAGGAGATGGGGTATAGTGACTTTTTCTGGTCCTGCTTAAATTCCTCATTAGAGTTCATTGCAGTATTGCACACACTGTTCATGGTGAATAAATTATCTCAATGAATGAAGTTGCACATGTATTGGTCTCTATGACAATGAGTAAGAGCATATATTTGTTCTTACAACAACAGCGAGTAAGAAATTCATTATAGGTATCACAAATAAAATGCATTATGTTGCTTTCTTATATGAAAATGAAAAAAATTGACTTAATTATTTATTATGTCCTGTGGACATTATATTTAAAAGTTAACAACTCCACTTTTATATATTGGCAAAACAATTTAACCAAGAATTAGCCTTGTAAAGGAAGTCAGGGAATTCAACAGGGAATGAAGGCATGACTTAAAGATCTCAGTTTATTATATTAAAAATATTGCCTTTGGAAGAACTTTCCACCATAATATCAAACTTTAACATTTATGCTCTGTATTAGTTGTATATCACAATTACCAAATAATTGATAGGCAGAAATTTCAGTAACATTGTTTGGAGCTTACAAGAAAACTCAATAATTTTCACACACACACACACACACACACACAAAATTAAAAACAAAATAAAACACAGGAGAGTGTGAATTAAAGTCTAATAGGCTCGGGTTTATTTAATGAAATGTTAACATTTCTTCTCATACTGAAAAGGTAATATTGAGAAGGAAGCTATGATCCTTTTACAATGGAAGTAGGGATTATGGGAAAGCACAGGAGGATAAGAAAGGTGAGCCAGGTTAAATGACCTTTATTTAAGCTCTACTGAAACAAATGAATAAGAGGATTTACCTAGCAGACTGTAAAATAAAATTAGAAAAAAGATCCAAATACACAAATGCATATACTTTCATCAAAGGAAGCTTATAAATGTGTAATTATATAGAAAAGTATTTACTCTGGATTTTTAAAGTTAAACAGTATTTATTGAAATTGTTATGCCTGTTTCTGTTATACATAAATTAAAACATTAACAATATATATTTTGTTATTTAAACAATTTTTACATAATTTAGAACATACCCAATTACTCAGATATATCTATATGTTATGTTCCAGAGAAAATTTTTAAAAATCCTAAACATTTAGATCAACTGTCAGAGACTTAACCATTAAGTTATTCTATGTGATCTTCTCTGGTATTTCAAAAAGATCATACAATCTAACGTGTTCAGATGTAGTAACACTAGCAAGGGAACAATCACTTTCTTCTTCTGTTAGCATTTATGATACAATTCAGGACTTCCTTCCTAATAATAATTTTGTTACTATATTAGTGTATACAATCTGAGGGTTTTTTCTCCAAATAATTTTCTTTAATAACCATATAATGAAAAGAATCTCCTAACAGAAAAATTCAGGGCAGAAATTAGCAAAGAGCTCTGAGAGAAATTCGGGATAGTGTATAAGTATATAGAAAACCTCAAAATCAGCATCTGTTTCTAAAGAATTATTCTCTTTTAGATTGACAACGCCTCAAACTAAAAGACCCTATTGCTATTCATATGTATTTTTAAATACTGTATTTCATATATCTTACCCAATATGATGATTAACACATAACTCACATTCAGTAGTTGCTAAATGATTTACACTCTCACTTCTCTAAATATCAGGGTTTATCATTTTACTTGGATCCCTGCTTTTACACATCTACTGATGATGCCTTGTTTTACAAAATATATTTTTGAGAAGATATGTTGTATCAAATTAGTATCATCCTGTATTATTACCTACATTAGGTGGAATCTGTAGATCTTTGCTGTCCACTTTTTTAGCTACTAACCACATGTGACTTTTTAAATTTTGATTTAAATCAATTAAAATTAAATGAAATTGAAAATTTGGTTTATTTGCACTTGACACATATCAAGTATTCAATAGCTACGTATAGTTAGTGGCTATGATAGCACTGATAGAACATTTCTGTCATTGCAGAAATTTCCACTGAAGAGCAATAAATTATGTTATTTACTGTACTAGGGACAAATGGACCAATAACAGATTGTTGCCTTTGCATTACAAGTAATATATGGTAAATATTTCTACAGTTTGATCATTAATCATTTTAGGTACTCTGTGTAGACCTTTATGGGCCTTACCCATATCTAGTGACAGTCCCAATAGATCATAATGCCCAAGCATGCTCGTGATAATTAATTTGATATGCCAGAACCTTGATACCAGAAAGACTGGTGTGCTAAGTACAGGAGAGAAGAATTCAAGTCATTGAAAAATTATTGTTCTAATTGTTAAAATGTAAATATAATAAGACTCTGTTTATAAATGAACATATCCAGGCCATGTGTCAGAAGCAAGTCTCTATTATGACCCAACATGGTAAATAAGTAATGGATACCATTTTGGGGAAGAATCAAGTATAGGGAGGATATCTCTTTCTGAAGAAGAAAAACATTTCAGAGTGGATCACATTTTGGGCTGGGTTTTTAAGTATGAGTAAGAGTCTGTTCAGCAGAAAAGTGGGGAGAGATATTTTAGACAGAGGGAACAGCATGAGAAAAGGCACAGGATCACAAGTGCTTAGGCATTTGTAAAACAACGAGAAAGTTAATGTAACTGGATCATGAAGAATGGAGAAAGGACCAGAGAAACCAGTTTTTGTTAGCATAGTTTTGTTTCATAGTATCTAGATACCCCTGGATGAAAAAGTGACATTGACTTTCCAAGCTGACAAAGTTGAGAACCTGATCCAGGTTTGTTAAGTTGGGCTACACCAATGGGCCCACACACTGTGAGGCAGCCTGAATCTGTCAGGTTGCTTTTCACCTTTACACAACAGTTGCCATAGACTGATAATCATGAATAAAACTGTCTTTTCATTTCCAAGGTAACCCAGAATTATTATCAAATAGTATTCTCCTTTTTTCCAGAATACTCCATTAGAAGAATACATATGACTTTCTGGCTAGGTATACATTTTTAGGGGCATGATATTTCCTTTATGTTTTTCATGTCATTGTTGCTAAATGTGAAGACAGTATGGTGTTATACATTTTGGGGCATTCTCACCAATGCTATCACTGGGAGAAATAGGCATGTTTAATAAACTGTTCATTATTTCATGACGTGTGAGATGGAGTGAAAACATGGGTAAAAACTGGGTCACATTTGCAGTTATCTCTAAAGCAATACTCAGACTATGTTCCTGGGGAAAAAATGCAAGGTGTTTGCAACTATCTTGTTTTTCTATAAATAGTACTGCAATTTGCTGGAAAGATCATATAAACTAAACACAAAATATATTAGTTCACTGTCAAGGAATTTAACTAGAATGACAGATAAATATCTGGGAAGAAAGTGTGAATTTGATTCACGGAGAATGAAGTAAGACAGACAAAAGAATCCTGCAAAAGGATAACTTCAATAATAAAAAACAGTGCAAAGTGAGTGAAAGGAAATAAGCAGAGTGAGGTAGAAAAGGCTTAGAAATTTAAGTGAATTGTTTCCACAAACAGTGCTCTGCAAATGAGAAAAGGGAAAACACTTCTTCAGAAACAGGCATATTTGAAAATAACCTGGATTATCTAATATGTTTAACATTTCTAAAGAAGAGAATCTTAAAAAATATTAATTAATTCTGCCAAGGAAGAATACAGTTGAATAATTTGACATATAACTCACATAAACACAATAAATCTAGAAATATTTCTGAGTTTATTCCCTTTGTTGAAGAGTTCTCAGAGAGGAAACATATAATTAGGACTTGCATAAATTTTACAAATTGCATTGATTTCTTTCACACTAAATCTTTTCTTTCTTTAATAGCTGTTTGCTATTGGAAATCTAGGGAATTGTTCTTTTGTCAGGAATATAAAACAACTTTTTTTGGTTTTTTCATTAGGAATTCTTTTTATTGTAGCTTAACTTATATTGAATTCAATGGCAGCAACGTTGATTTACGATAAGAGAATGATTTACAGATGTTTGGTCCATTGCATGAGTATAAATATGTTTTCCCAAGAAAACATCAAAGAGGCAATTTACAACTTGAATCCTTATTTAATAGAGGGTAAATGATTAGTATGACCATTGATGATCCATAACATCTTATCAAGCATATACTAAGTACTTAGCATTGTTCAAACCGTCATGAGGAATATAGATGAGGTTTAATCATGGTTCCTACTTGCAGTGAGTTTATAATTTATTTGAGAGCAAAGACTATCATGTTATTGCAGGGCAAATCTCAAATTGCACTCCACAGAGCACAACACCATTGGAATTCAGGAGAGTCTCTTGGAACAAATAAAACGTAATTTGAGCCTTAGGAGATGATTTGGGGGGGCTTCCCTGGTGGCGCAGTGGTTGAGAGTCCGCCTGCCGATGCAGGGGACACGGGTTCGTGCCCCAGTCCGGGAAGATCCCACATGCCACGGAGCGGCTGGGCCCGTGAGCCATGGCCGCTGAGCCTGTGCATCCAGGGCCTGTTCTCCGCAACGGGAGAGGCCACAACAGTGAGAGGCCCGCGTATCGCAAAAAAAAAAAAAAAAAAAAAAAAAGAGAGATGATTTGGGTTACATGAAAGGAAAAAGAGCAAATTTGCTAAAAGGACCCCAACCTAAAGCAAGGTATGTGATATATTCATGCATCAGTAAGAAAAAAAAAAAAAACTGGTTAAAAAGGAGGGTATGCTAAGGAGCAGAAGAGCAGAGGGGTCTATTTAACAGATTTGCACAAAATAGGCATAATTACCAAATTTGTAGAAAAGAGATGTAGCTACCAAATTTTGACCAGTTTGAATACTAAGCCATAATAATAATAATACTAAGGCATAACACAGAAGAAATGAAAGTTTGCCATATTGTGTTTTTCTTCCAGTCATGATCTGACATGATTAAATGATTGTTCTTAAAGCATTTGCCTGAGCAGAGACAGATGAACTATCCAGTTAAGGATTTTTTTTTTCCTTTTAAATCCAGATGAATGACAATTAGGAACTGGATTATGAGTAAAATGAGAAATATTATATAAGGAGAAAATAGGGAATATATGAAAAGGCTCAATGAGTAAGATGACTGAGGTTGTTTGTTCTAGGGCCTAGGAATATGGCCACAAAGAGAATGTTTCTTGGGAGCCACAAGTTAATAAATGTGATTTTGGACTGAGAGAGCTTGAGGATTTCGGAGTAATCATTTTCTCTCAATTCTCACTTGATTGACATTGTGACTTAGTTAAATAAGAGTAGAGTAGAGAGAGTCTATTTGAAGGATACCTTTTGAGACATTGTATTTAAAAATTTTTAGAGTCACTTATAAAATTGTACTTGTACAAATCAAATACCAAAGGATGCAATTAAACTCCCCTTCAAAGCAGCACTAATCCCTCCTGTGTCCTCAGCAGAGGTAACAGCTAATTACAGTCAGTTGGCATACTTACAGAACTATGCATATTTTGCATATATTTATTTGTATATATTTCTATATAATTCTGAAAGGAAATATATACATATATTATATGTTTATTCATGTATTTCTGAACCTTATTTCTTTCATTTTACATACCCTTGAGATCTTTCTGTGACAGCATATGTAAATACACTTTATACTTTTAAAAACTTCATTGTAGTCTCTGCTAGACTGAATTATTATTCTTTTTTTTTGAATTTTTTTTCTTTTTTTTTAACATCTTTATTGGAGTATAACTGCTTTACAATGGTGTGTCAGTTTCTGCTTTATAACAAAGTGAATCAGTTATACATATACATATGTCCCCATATCTCTTCCCTCTTGTATCTCCCTCCCTCCCACCCTCCCTATCCCACCCCTCTAGGTGGTCACAGAGCACCAAGCTGATCTCCCTGTGTTATGCGGCTGCTTCCCACTACCTATCTATTTTACATTTGGTAGTGTATATATGTCCATGTCACTCTCTCACTTTGTCCCAGCTTACCCTTCCCCCTCTCCGTATCCTCAAGTCCGTTCTCTAGATGAATTATTACTCTTTTTTTTTTTTTTTTTTTTTTGTGGTACGCGGGCCTCTCACTGTTGTGGCCTCTCCCATTGCGGAGCACAGGCTCCGGATGCGCAGGCTCAGCGGCCATGGCTCACCGGCCCAGCCGCTCCGCGGCATGTGGGATCTTCCCGGACCGGGGCACAAACCCATGTCCCCTGCATCGGCAGGCGGACTCTCAACCACTGTGCCACCAGGGAAACCCTATTATTCTTAATTCTTAACTCTCCTCTAATAGTATTTTAGGCTTGCAAACCTTGCTCTGGCCTCCTGGTGAATGAAATGTACTTTCTTGTCTCTTGACCATGTAATTTGCTTTGGCCATTGGGATGTTAATGCATAAGAGCAGAGCCTTGAAAAGTGTTTTTGTGGTAGGGCTCACTCCAGTAAATTATTGCCAATGTGATGACGAGAGCAAACCCTAGGGAGCCACTTCCTCTTTTGCCTTATCCCAGTACGACTCACAGGGAACAGATCCACAGCTGAAGTGAATCTCAACAACCCACAGATCCTCCGTCTAAAACAGGGATTTTCCTCATACAGGCAAACTCATACCTGTGAAGGAGAAATAAATGCCTGTTTTTGTATTTCACATAGACATTGTGTTTGCTAATACATATATATATATATATATATATATTTATATAACTAATATATATTCTTAAGTATATGTGTAGTATATTTAATCATTCTATTATTAGGTATATATGTTGTCTACTATTAATTATAAACTGTACTGAAATTAATACATATTCTTGTGCTTTCATAGTTGTGCACATGTGAGCTTGTATTTATTAAAGATTTTTTATTTTCAATCAATAGAAACTACTGTGGCTCCAATAAGTAGAAGGGAATTTATTAGAAGTTTACTGAAGGCCCATAAAACCAATCAGCGGCTTGGCGGAAAAGCAGTAATCAATGCAATTCCTGAGCAGGAACTACAACAAGAATGTATTAGAAAGAAATTTTAACAAAGCTAAATAAATCCCCAACACTTCCCCCCCCCCCCCCACCGTGTACTAAAGATTCATTTAAGGGAGTATTTGATTGGCTTAGCTTGGATAGAGGCTCTATGCCAAGGGAAGGCAATACAATGCTGTCAGGGGAATTGGAAAATGATCAGCAATTTCCTTCTCCAACACCACCCCCGCCCCGCCCCAGCAAAAAAAAAAAAAAAAAAAAAACAGAAACAATAAAAACAAATGATCATTGTATCGGCTTTGTGCTGTGTCTGCTTAGCTAATCTGGAACTGTGTTTCCAGGATCCCTTTTGTTGTGCAAGATTTGGAAGACAAGAATGAAGCAAAGAGCTATGCATCTGATGACTAGCATGTTGCTTATGTTATCCCTGATCTGCCAGCTTACCTAATGGCTCTGGGAAAGATTCTAGAACAACTACCACCAGCTCTCCTAATTTAATTTCTACAAACCTGGGCTAAGTGTGCTGCAGCTCTGTGGCAAAGAGTGCCAGCTTCTTCTTCAGGTTAATTATGGCATGAAGTCTGGAGGTTGTAAGAAACACAGATTCCAGTTTTTCATTCTAGGTTCTTGCTGTCCTCATGGATCCCACTCCTAGTAAATTCCAGTGGATTCTATGGTTCTTTGAGCTTCTCCCAACCATACTTGCTGTTTACTAGTCTAACTGTTCAGTAGCCACTTCAGGCTTCATACTAGATCCAGAGCCAACAGCCTCACAGACTACTCCATCAGCTCCCATAATTGTTTAAAGTCTAATCCTATAATTATTCCTATGTATCTACATGAAGTTCTGTATCACTCATAGCAGTTATGCTTCTCTAATTGAATCTTTATTGGTATATCCAAAACTGAAATAAAATTCTAGAGACTATTCATTGAAACCAACTTAATGAGTGAAAAGCTTAGTTTTTATTTTGACAGTTAATGCCAAAACATCTTCCCAAAATGGGGCACCAAAATACAAAATCAAAACTTTTGTGAGTAAAGTTTTGTAAAGAGTAGTAGAACCTCCTTCACTACAGCTACTGTGCACTAAGAAGGCTAAATAAATCTTGCTGTTCAGTTAGTTTTCTAGAGCTCCCTAATTTCCATCAATCATTTTTAAAATTTTCTCTAGCTTGTAGAATATGGATATTTAAAAATTAATATGACAAACATTTTATTGTCTTTATTTAGGACTTATTGTTTTTTTTTTTATTATCCTCAGGAAGATCTTCCCTGCTCCAAAAGTACAAAATATTCTCAGCACCCTGAGTAATATTTTAATATGTAATTTGGGTCATTTGTTTATTTGCTGATTACCTTCCAGTTGTTCTTAAAATACCAACAAACCTCTTGTCATCCCATGGAAAGGTCTGCATGATTTCAACCCTACCTTTTTCATCTTATTCCAGGCTTTCCTCAGCCATACAGGTATTCTCTAGGTTCTTTTAATATTCTAACTTCTTTTCTTTCCTGTTTTTTTATTGATATAGATTGATCCAGAGTATTCTTTTATTATACAATAATTATTATTATATCTAAAATGTGTCCAGTTTTTAAAGTTCCTAATATTTCCTTGTTGGAGTTTTTCTTGTTAAGCCTATCCGTGGCATTATAGGATCCCTGCACAAGGACATCTGGTTTCTGCTTCAATTGATAGGCTTAAATATAAAAATAAGGATAGGAATAATAGTTTTCCATTGTAAAAGCTGACATCATTGTTCAGCTTACCCACTGTTGATCACACTAGTTTTATAAGCCAGGAAATACCTCATTGGCTGCCCATGCATTCTGCCCCTGGGAAACAACCATATATTAGCCATTGCCACAGTTGCCTGTAGGTCATGAAACACTTTGCCTTTTCTTCTCTTGCTGTTTTTATTCTAAGAATGTCAGCCTTGCCTCTGATAGTTAAGCACCACTATCTGGCCTGTGCTACTCCAGAATCCTATTACCCCATTGAAAGAAATGAATGGTTCCATAGAAGCATGTTCTACCTGGTCTATGGAAGAAAGTCCTACTGAGATTCTCAGAACTGCTGATGCTGTCCTTACTAGTGCATGATATCACTTTAGTAAAGAAAAGGTCTTCTGGGCCAACTGGAAACATAGTGGCCCAATTGATTCCCTAGTCTTATATAATTAACACCCCTCTAGTATTCCCACTTATCAAGCCCTCTGATCTCATTCTTAATACTCTGCCAAGGCAGTCCCAACATTCTCTACAGTATGTCATCATCTCTAAACTTAAAGGAACCATTGCACCAGTCCAGCCAAGATGTTAGACTCAGACTCAAAGAGTGATTCCTTATCAATAAACTCTCTGCTCACCAGTCTTGAATTTTACCTTTGTTGGTTCCGCGCCCTCCACATTCATGCCTATATGTCTTCTCTTGGTTCCTGCTTGTAGATATATGCCAGACTCAGCAGCTCTTTTTAGTTAAGAATCCATTTCTCTTTGAACTAGGATCCCCACTTAGGCTATGCTAAATGCTGACAGTAGTTATTGGTCTGGAAATAATGAGAGGAAGAAGGGACACTCTTGATGCAAGCATTATCTTTCAAGGCCTTCATATCAGGTGAGGCATTTCCTCTATCTCCAGGCAATGGTGGTGGTGGTAGGTGGTCTCCATTGGCAAGGGAAGGGGATGCTATTGCCAGCCTGGAGGTATTAGGGAAATCTGAGGAGTTTAAGCTGCTCAAATGAATCCATTCAATCCCTATCCTAGTCCTCAGGACATAAGTCGTTCACTTCACTTTTAAGGCCCTGAATTTAACATAAGCAGTCATTAGGTTGCGAATATCTCCTATGTAATTTCATCACTCTTACAACTAAACTTTCAGCTTTATTGCCAGTACAATCTGTGCTCTACCTGCAAGAAATAAATATGTTTAAATGCTACCATGGAGGTTTCCTGGCTTCATAGTGTGTCTTGAGTCAACTGTTTGCTGAAGCTGAATGTTGAACATTGTTTTGTTTTATTTTTTTTCTTTTACATCTTTATTGGAGTATAATTGCTTTACAGTGGTGTGTTGTTTTGTTTTAAAAAAGCAGTTAAAAAGGAGAATGGAATATACAAACATTTTAATTACTCTGTCTTCCAAGTGGTTGAGCTAGTACATGCCAGTGCTTCTCCTTTCCCTTGTATCTCATCACAAAGCACCACTGATGAGAGTGTTAGGATGAGAGATACTGATGGGTGCAAGGAATGTATTCTAGAGATTATGTCAAGGAGGTGAATAGGAAGTGGGGAGGAGAGTCAAGGCGGGGGGAGGAAAGACAATGAAAGTTTTCATTCCGATCAGAATATGCAACTTTATGAGAAACCTCTGAGTCTGTGTGTAGAACACACCTCAGAATTATTCTACCAAGGGACAAAGAGGCTGAGGTATTGCTCCATTAACTCCTGTGTCTTTATTTTCTGAGAGTTATTCCTGAGAACATAAACTCACTATTTTGGCTTGTTCTGAGCTCCACTTGAGCTAACTTCTATGGCCAGAGAAACACAGGGTTCTTTTTGTTTGTTTGTTTTTTGTTTTTTTCTGGCTGCATCGCATCGGGTCTTCGTTGCTGCGCGTGGGCCTTCTCCAGTTGCGGTGAGCGGGGGCTACTCTTCATAGTGGTGCGTGGGTTTCTTACCGAGATGGCTTCTCTTGTTGTGGAGCACGGGCTCTAGGCATGCGGGCTTTAGTAGTTGTGGCATGCAGGCTCAGTAGTTGTGACGCACAGGCTTAGTTGCTCCATGGCATGTGGCATCTTCCTGGACCAGGGCTCGAACCCATGTCCCCTGCATTGGTAAGCAGATTCCCAACCACTGCACCACCAGGGAAGTCCCAAACACAGGTATTTAAGATGAGAAGTTGTAGGTTTGTAATCTCCCAAGCTGCTGCTGCTATCTGGGATAGAATGAGGAAATATAGTGGTCACCATAAAATAAATGATGCAAATAAAGTTGAATTCATTTTTGTTTAGTGTCCAAGATCATATTAAAACCTACAGCTTTTACTAGTCAATCCACTTTTAATTTTTGTATTATGTTTTATGTGTGTATATCAGAGAACATTGTCATGCATGACTAAAGTAATTAAAGTAGTTTTTTGTTTTCTACCAACCCAACAGTTTCCTTCAAAAATATGTTTTATAAGTCTTGGGATTTCAGTGACTACTTCAAATACTTGGCAACTTTAATCAAAGTTAGAACATCAAACACAGTTAACAAAAACCACCTAAAAGCCACGAACATTTACATTTTGTTTGTTTGTTTTGTTTGTTTGTTTTGGCGGTATGCGGGCCTCTCACTGCCGTGGCCTCTCCCGTCGAGGAGCACAGGCTCTGGATGCGCAGGCTCAGCGGCCATGGCTCATGGGCCCAGCCGCTCCGTGGCATGTGGGATCCTCCCGGACCGGGGCACGAACCCATGTCCCCTGCGTCGGCAGGCAGACTCTCAACCACTACGCCACCAGGGAAGCCCTACATTTTTGTTTTTATTGAAATAAATTGTTTGAATAATTAATTTATTTTGATGTTGCCTGTGAATTATAACAGCAGTATAATTCTGAATTCTAGAGTCTTTTATTTGAAGAGATTTGTTATTATTCTTCTTCAAATTTTAAGTAAATTTTTTAGATTAATATCCTGAAATAACTTAGTTTTATTCCAAAATTGCTTTGTTTTCCATTATTTTTATACAGTTTGTTTAAACTTTAATTTTTGCTGAATATTTTGTTTGATTTTGTAGCAGCACACAAATTATCACAAATTATCACAAAATACCATGAAGATTCTAGTAGAGCTAGAGAAAATTGTTTGTCTTATTTGTTATTAAGCATTAAAATTGATGTTAAACTGAAGGTAGAAAAGAAATGCATTATGCAAAAGGATGATTTGATCAGAGGATTTGAAATATGAAAAAACAGCTTGTTTTAAGTATAAAAAGTGGAAAAAAGTTTAAATATATTTTTCAGTATGAATTCTATTAGTTAGATAACATATCATTCTGAGAGCATATGATAATTCTGGAATTATTTGAATAACCATCTACGATTGTTAAAAGGCCAAAAATCTGTAGCAGCAGATGTATTTGTATATTTGTCCTGTATTTTACTTGACCACATATGGTTCCATATTACCACTGAACATGATTATACTAGTTCTGCTCATGTTATTAGAGTTAAGGCAGTAATGCCATTTATAAACATTTTTCCACCCAGGTGTTCCATTTATATTTAACTTGATATATTTTCCTATGATGTTAATTTGTCATAAAGTTAGGCCACTGAAAGCATAAAATATCACATTGGAAGATTTTCATTTTATTTCTTCTGATAGACTCAACATCAAAGAGTTTATGAAATCATGTGCATCTCTATTTTCTATCAGTTCCATTGAAAGGTTTTTAGAATCATACCTACATAGCCACAGGTGGCCACCTCCCCTAGGAATGTTGATCTCTATAAACCCCAATTCCACATTCTTTTCTCCCCTCTTGCCCTTGGCTTCCATCTCTAACTTTCAGAGAAAAGACACTTTGAAAACATAAGAATTGAGAGTCATCAGCCATTGGGTTTGGCTTCAGTAGGCAATAGTTGTCATGTTCAGAGACTGGAAAACTTTCTTTCTGCTTGAGCGGAACAGGTAGTAAGAGCTTGAAAAAATATATAATTTATTTGTATTCCTGTACAGTGAAAATTATAGTACCCACAAAGGCATTGGATTCTGGAAGTATTCTATCTTACTTGAAAGATTTTAGTTGAAAAACTTCTTTAGAGAAGCTCTTTATTTTAGTCATATCCCTTTGGTCTGTTATAACTTGAAATCATCACTGTATTCTCTTGTAATATATGAGCCATTGAAGATATCAACCTTGGACATGAACTTTCTGTATGCCTACTACTCCACCAATTAATTATAGGTTGGTGCAGAACTGGGACAAATCAAACAGAATTTCTGGCCTTTTCTGCATCCTCATAGTTAAATAAAACAACACAAAACTTTGTAGATTTTATCTTATGTGAATTATACTAGGCATTTTAATGAAGTCATTTTATCTTGGTGAAGACAAAAGATTGAGTCTTACATCTCATACTCTTAGAGTAAATTGGTGTAAATTGCTGAAATCTCACTAAATGGCTTACACCTTCATTCTTCATACTGCTTCCTCTCTCTTACCGTATCCACTATCTTTGTAATTGAAAAGCACACGCTAAGAAAATCCACTTGAGATCAACCAAATTCTTTCACATTTTTTTAGAGACATATTTTTAACTACCTCCAATAAGTACCTAGAATTAGAGTTATAAGGGATCTTAGATATTATTCCAGTTCAAACACTGTGTTTCACAAGTGGGAAACAAGTTATAACACCATCATATAAAATATCTTCAGCCCCTTAAGACTTTAGACTAATAAATGGGAATTATAACCAGATGTAACTTTTTTAGTGCTTCGCAGAGGTCATATTTGATTCAGATTCTCTTTAAGAAATATAGTTTTTCTATGTGTTTATATTTATTTATGTAATATGAGCCAATTAAAATATTAAGCTTGCCAGAATTAATAATGAAAGATAATTGGCTATAATTGCCACAGTTTGTTTAAATGTTTCTATCATATATATATATATATATATATATATATATATATATATATATATATATTTAGCATTGTGTCCTATATATTTTTTTAACATCTTTATTGGAGTATAATTGCTTTACAATGGTGTGTTAGTTCCATATTTACTATATTTTTACAACTGAACATACTGCATTATGTTGAATAATTAGTTATTACATGAAAACATGTCATTATATACTATTTTATGTTGATAGGTCCTCAGAACAAGAAATAAAACAACACAATTGCATACTATTTATTATGTAAAAGTAAAACTTGATATTTAGAAGTAAGCAGACAAAAATAATGATCATGGACTATCCTGACACAATTGTTTTATATGTTAAGCATATAAGTTTTATAAACACAGAAGTAAAAAAATAAGCAAATATTAAGAAATATAATACAGGAAAACTGTAAAATAAATTAATAAATAACTTGAAATTTATTTCTTAGAAAATTCCAATAAAATAGACAAAATTATGGGAAATACAATGAAGGTGCAAAGGTGAGAAAGAGAAAGAGATTAAAAAATTAGAAATAAGAAAAAAAATCAGTGACTATGAATATAGAGAATTTTTTTAATTTTAAGAAAATATTGTATATAAACTACTATTTCTAATTATAACTAGTGCATTAAATAAATACCTTTTGAGGGCCTCCCTGGTGGCGCAGTGGTTGAGAGTCCGCCTGCCGATGCAGGGGATACAGGTTCGTGCCCCGGTCTGGGAGGATCCCATATGCCGCGGAGCGGCTGGGCCCGTGAGCCATGGCCGCTGGGCCTGCGCATCCGGAACCTGTGCTCCGCAACGGGAGAGGCCACAACAGTGAGAGGCCGGCATACCGCAAAAAGAAAAATAAATAAATAAATAAATAAATACCTTTTGAACAGAAGTTACGATACTGACCACCCTCCCCTTGCTCTTTACCTTAAAGGAAATGGGTTTAACAACTTATGATTAAGGAGAAATTTTATGGATCATCTTCATCACAGTTAATAAAATTCTTTGAATTCCTAGGCAGCTGGGGTTGGGTTTGTGTTTAGGTAGATTTGATTCTAAGCTTCAGGTTGTTCCACATTCACTTCACATGATTCTCATCTTCCTCGAACCAGTGCACTAGCCATGACAGATGTGCAGGAGGGATCAGCAGAAACATATGATAGCTCCAAGACATAGGCTTGAAATGGGCACTTCTGCTCATATCCCATTGGCTAGAGTAAGTGACATTGTCAAACTCAACATTAACAAGGACAGGAAACATATTCTGCCTGTAGTTGGGGGAACTTTGTACAGTAATGACATAGCAGAAGGCTTGGATACAGAAAAATGTGAGGAATTCTAAAGCAATCTGCCACAATATTCTTATTAAATATTATCAGACTTTGAAACCTATTAGAACTTAAAACTTGTTTTTGTTTGAGAAAGAAAAAGTGTTTAGTGCAATTCTATAAATACTTACTTTAAATGTAGACTCCAATAGTTACGAACTAAGTAGCATTTATCTATCTAAAAAACAGGATAAGACAATCTGACAACTTTCAAATGTCAAAATCACTTTGAGTCTATGTTTGTAAATGACAGAAATAGTGAAGTTTAAAAAGTTAATTTCACATTTAAAATCATTTATTTTTAAAAACATATACTTAGTCAATCATACATCAATGTAAACTTTTTAGAATTTCAACAGAAAGTGGTTTTACCTAAAATTAAATGATACATTTTAAATATGAGTATATAATATAATTCTCTAAGTAGAAATTATCTTTTTAAAATTACTGAAGAGCAAATTAATACTTTAACATGTACTGATAACTGAGGACAGTATATGCTTATGCCCAATGTCTTAGTGATCAGAAAGATATTATTAGAGAACATTAATTGTAATAATAGTCTCACCTTAGATGCAATCACCACCTTTCTCCATCTTTACTTTTTCTGTTCCTCCTCAATGTCTCTCCCTTTTTATGCCTCCATTAATCTACCCTTCTCTCAGTCTGTCCCCACGTTCATTCATCTTCCCACCATCTATGCATTTCTCTCCCTTTCTTCTCTTTTGTTTTATCTTTTCCCAGCCCTTCTTTCCTCATTCTCAATTCCTCCTTTCCTTCCTCTCTCCTTGTTATCTTTCCTTAATCACTAGAGAACACCTTAGATCTATGTTAGTTTTGCCTTCGAGGATGTATTCCTCTAATGGAATCAACTCAGTTGGCTGGTAAGGTAATGTGTATTGCATGTTGGGAACAAAGCCTAGGGCCTAGCAGATGCTGTCACTGCAGGTGAAAGATTCCAGAGCGCTATGATTGTGCTTGATCACCGTTCTTTATTGCCTTGTCAGCAACAATTCTATTTCTCTGCCTTCTATTGCCTTCTATTCTAATGTATTCTTCTATACATTCTCTTTGAGTTCTTTCCTCCTTCCTTTTATATTTGCCTTGCATTCAAGGTATGAAGGAAGATGGGGGTGGGATGATTACTCTGGACCTGTTGTAATCCAAAATTTATCCCAGTACTGGCTCTGGTGAATTCCTGATGTTAAGTCGCCAATCACTATACATGCTGGGATGGCTTTGCTGTCACATTGTCCTGCAGACACAATTGAAGAGGCAGTAATCCAGTCTGGACATGCGGAAGGAGAGAGAAGAGCGTGACTCCAAAGCTTTGTCTAACTGACTATAGCACCAGGCATTCCTCACCCTCAGGATGCTGTTTCCTCCCCATTCCTAGTCAGCTTGTAGTCACTCTCTGTCCACAAGCAGTCTGATTTACACAAATAACGTGGTATAAAGTAAGGAGGGTAGTTTGTTTGCACATACATATTTTAATATAGATAACTTCATTTCTAATTAGATGAGGAAAATCAGAAAAGAAAGTGAAATAAGTAATCATCCCCAAGGGATCCATTGCCACTAGAGTCTTCCAAAAATCCCTCTGACAAAATAGCAAACATGTATTGTGTTATTAAAAACATAGACGATTAGAAATAAAGTAGGTGTGTAAGTATTTTTTTCACGGTAAATTTCCATAAAATGTAAGGTATTGCTTTTATTAATGTTATAGTATCTTTCTAAGTATGATATGGCCCTGGAAATAGGGTCCATGTGTTATGAATAATTTGCCTCCTGCTATTTTCCAACTAATGAGTAAAGCAGTGCTATCAGAAGTTTTCTAGAGTGAAAGCCCATTAAAGCATTAGCCAATTATATATAAATATATATATATATGGCATATTAATGATAATAGATGTTTACCAATTTTGCTATAAATGTATTTCTAATGGTTTATTAAAATATTAATGTACTTAGATATTATAAAACCCATCCATACAGAAACAAGATAATAAAAAAAATTAAGTTGTGTATTGACATAAAAGTTAAAGAAACACCTCTAAGGTCCAACCATTTCAACAATAGTTTTGGTGTCATTTTCTTGAAACTCATTGACATTAAATATTGCCCATAATATATAAGCATCATGCAGATTTGTCATAAAAATTGAATTGTTTCTGATTCCTCCCTATGTACTACTCATATCAGAAATAGCCCTCTCTTAAATACATACACTTTACATTTAATTCCTTATTTTAGATAGATGCTTATAAAATCCAGATTTTTAAAGTTTTCCTTCTTACATGACACTTAGGTCTTTGAGGAGAACATAAATTTTACAGGCAGCTTTTCTTTTCTATTTTGGCAATGGGGAATAAATAGCATTACTTACTCACAAGGGGGTGAGGTGGAATCAGCAAACATTGTGCTTAAAAGATTAAAACTTGAACACCTCATTACTGTATAGTTGAAGCACAAAAAGGGATTTTATTGGACTAATTGTTCCTGGAAGTTTTATTGTTGTTGTTGTGTGTTTTACTAGCTAATGTCAAAATTTTCATGCAGCCTTTCATTATCTTTGGGAACATGGTAATACTGGGTAATATATGATGGTTTTCTAATAACTCTTAAATTTGCACTCAGAATATTGATATGGGTATTTTCCAAATCATTGCTTTCAGTATTCTATACACTGTACACCTCACAAAACAGATTTTTAAAAATTCTACTTTATCCTAATTGGGAATGAGGTCTACTTCAAATGCTATCCACATTGAAAGCATTGAGAACATATCATTTGCCTACCAAGTATATTTCCACAGTTTTAATGATAATATAGTTTGTGGCAACAATCACAGGTAAACAAAATAGGACTATTTTTTAGCTAATTTGCAATTTTAATTTATAATTTAAATGGTAAACCAAATTGGCAGTGAAAAATAATTTGTGGAAACTGAAAAACATTTTTAAGTAAGAAATATATGCTGTTATAAAACACTGTTTTTTTAAGCAAACATACAGTATAAATTATTTGAAAAAATTGAATTATTACAAAAGTTATATTGATTTCAGGCAAATCATACTTCTATAGTCTCTGGCATTCTTTTTGTGCAAGATAAATGAGACCAATTTTATGGGTACAAAATTTTTCCAGGTTTAAAATTCTGTAATTTTTAAAAGTCACTAGAAGCATTTTTAATATTTTCCTCAAAATTCCACTTTTACTCACTTTACTATTAATCTATTACAATAAAATAACATCTGATTTTAATTTTAATTCTGCTCATGGGTCAGAAATAAATTATTTTTGTTCTCTAATGATTTTGAAGTTATATATTATTTTCTGCTCTATTTTGTTGTTATACTCATATAAATCAGCATATCCTTTGACTCCTAAAAAATATGGGAATCTTAACATGTTCAACCCTCTGCCATCTCCTTTTTATCATTCATAATCTAATCATTTGCATATATCATAGATCATAATCTACCATTTTTAATGTTAAGTGTTATCTTTTGTACTTAACCCGCCCAAATTAGTCAATGTTTATTTAGATTCATCAACTTCTTTATAGTATCTCTATTCACTCTTTGTGGCAAACAGACACTAAGGTGGTCCACATGATCCTTCTCTTCAGTTATCCAAGTCTTTGTGTTATCCCCTCCTCTTAAGTGTGGGTGGGATCTGTGGCTTGCTTCTAACCCATGGAATATGTCAAAGATGATAGGATGTGTATGATTATTTGTAATTGGTTATGTTATATAAAACTGTAATGCCCATCTTTCAATGCAATGCACTTCATTGTTGGCTTTGAAGAAGTAAGTAACCATGTTGGAAAGGCTCCTGTGGCCAGAGACTGAGGGTGGCTTCAGAGCAACAACTGGCAAGAATGTGAGACCCTCATTCTGACAACCTATAGGAAACTAAGTGCTGTCAACAACCACATGAACTTGGAAAGTGATCTCATCTCAGTTGAGCTTACAGACGAGAACCCATCCCTGGTCAGCACCTTGATTATGGCTTTTTGAGACTGGGAAACAGATGACTCAGTTAATCTGTGCCCAGACTTGTGACCCACAGAAGCTCTGAGATAAAAAGTGTCTTTTTAAGGTGCTAAATTTGTGGTAGTATAGTTATGCAGCAAGAGATAATACACTCTCATTTTTTGCTGCTGCATGTGTTTGGCACGTATAGCAATTTTGACAGTTTTTCATCAGAAATTATGTCACATCAATTTATAATATTGATATATTTCTTTATTTAAATTTTTATTTCAAAATTCTACTCTTTATGATATTAATATCATTTCCTGCTTTCTGTTATCACTCTCTGTGTTCTGTTTATGTATATCTTGCAACAGACACCTTTCTCTTGCATTTACTTTTCTTCTTATTAAGACATGTTCTTTATTAGCTCTTTGACTGAGGTTTTATTTGTAATCATTTTTATTTATCTAATAATGTTCATAATTTACCCCCATTCTTAAATGATAGCTTAGGCAGTTATTAAAATTATAGGTTGATATGTATTTCCCCTCAGTACTTAAAGGTATTAGTCTATTGCTTCTAGCCTATCATTACTCATAATAAGATTTCTATCAATTTTTTTTGTATAGATAGCATAAATCTTCTATATGCTTGCTTTTTTGAAGACAAGTTTATTGAGGTATAATTTGAATATAGTAAAATTTTTTTTTAATTTTTATTTTTTGGAGCTTAGGTTGATGAGCTTTGAAACATATATAATTATGGAAACACCAACACAATCAAAATGGAGAATATGTCTATTAATCCAAAAAGTTTTTTTATGTCCAGTGTGGTCAATTTCCTTCTTCCATTTCCTTCCCCTACCCCAAGCATTATTTGATATTTTTGTTCCTCTATTTTGCCTTTTCTAGTATGTCATATAAACGAAATCATCACTATACAGCTTATTTGTGTGGCTTCTTTTACTTAGCAGAAAATTTCTGAAATTCATTCATGCTGTTGCAAGTATCAGTAGTTCATTTATTTATTTATTGGCATATAATTTCTTTACAATGTTGTGTTAGTTTCTGCTGTATAATGAAGTAAGTCAGCTATATGTATACGTATATCTCCTTCCTCTTGGAGCTCCCTTCCACCCCACCATCCCACTCACCTAGGTCGTCACAGAGTACCGAGCTGAGCTTCCTGTACTTTATAGCATGTTCCCACTAGCTATCTATTTTACACATGGTAGTGTATGTATGTCAATCCTAATCTTCCAATTTGTCCCACCCTTTCCTTCCCCACCTGTGTCCACATGTCTCTTCTCTACTTCTGCATCTCTATTCCTGCCCTGCAGATAGGTTCATCTGTATCATTTTTCTAGATTCCACATATATGCATTAATATACAATATTAGTTTTTCTCTTTCTGGCTTACTTCACTCTGTATGACAGACTCTAGGTCCATCCACATGGCTACAAATGATCCAATTTTGTTCGTTTTAATGGCTGAGTAATATTCCATTGTATATATATTCCACATCTTCTTTACTTATTCATCTGTCATTGGACATTTAGGCTGTTTCCATGTCCTGGAAGTAGTGCTACAATGAACATTGGGGTACATGTGTCCTTTTGAATTATGGTTTTCTCAGGGTATATGCCCAGTAGTGGGATTGCTGGGTCGTATGGCACTTCTATTTTTAGCTTTTTAAGGAACCTCCATACTGTTCTCCACAGTGGCTATATCAGTTTACATTCCCCTAACAGTGCAAGAGGGTTCCCTTTTCTCCACACCCTCTCCAGCATTTATTGTTTGTAGATTTTTTGATGTTGGCCACTCTGACTGGTGTGAGGTGATACCTAATTGTAGTTTTGATTTGTATTTTTCTAATAATTAGTGATGTTGAAAATCCTTTCATGTGCCCCTTGGCCATCTGTATGTCCTCCTTGGAGAGATGTCTGTTTAGGTCTTTCACCCTTAAAGCTTTTGACAAAATACAACACCCATTTATGATAAAAACTCTCCAGAAAATGGGCATAGAGGGAACCTACCTCAACATAATAAAGGCCATATATGAAAACTCCACAGCAAACATCATTCTCAATACTGAAAACCTGAAACCATTTCCACTAAGATCAGCAACAAGACAAGGATGTCCACTCTCACCACTCTTATTCCACATAGATTTGGAAGTCCTAGCCACGGCAATCAGAGAAGAAAAATAAATAAAAGGAATACAATTGGAAAAGAATAAATAAAACTGTCACTGTTGGCAGATGACTTGATACAATACATAGAAAATCCTAAAGATGCCACCAGAAAACTACTAGAACTAAGCAATGAATTTGGTAAGATGCAGGGTACAAAATTAATGCCCATAAATCTCTTGCATTCCTATACACTAACAACAAAAGATCAGAAAGAGAAATTAAGGAAACACTCCCATTTACCATTGCAACAAAAAGAATAACATACCTAGGAATAAACCCACCTAAGGAGGCAAAAGTCCTCTACTCAGAAAACTATAAAACACTGATGAAAGAAATCAAAGGTGACATAAACAGATGGAGAAATATGCCATGTTCTTGGATAGAAAGAATCAATATTGTGAAAATGACTGTACTACCCAAAGCAATCTACAGATTCAGTGCAATCCCTATCAAACCACCAATGGCATTCTTCACAGAATTAGAACAAAAAAATTTTACAACTTGTATGGAAACACAAAGGACTCCAAATAGCCAAAGAAAACTTGAGAAAGAAAAACAGAGCTGGAGGAATCAGGCTCCTCAGCTTCAAACTATACTAAAGAGTTACAGTAATCAAGACAGTATGGTACTGGCACAAAAACAGAAATACAGATCAATGGTACAGGATAGAAAGCCCAGAGATAAACGCACACACATATGGTCACCTAATTTATGACAAAGGAGGCAAGAACATACAGTGAGAAAGACAGCCTCTTCAATAGGTGGTGCTGGAAAAACTGGACAGCTACATGTAAAAGAATGAAATTAGAAAACTCCCTAACACCATACACAAAAATAAACTCAAAATGGATTAAAGACCTAAATGTAAGACTGGACACTATAAAACCCTTAGAGGAAAACACAGGAAAAATACTCTTTGACATAAACCACGGCAAGATCTTTTTTGACCCATCTCCTAGAAAAATGGAAATAAAAACTAAAATAAACAAATGGGACCTATTGACTCTTAAAAGCTTTTGCACAGCAAAGGAGACCATAAATAAGATGAAAAGACAACCTTAGAATGGGAGAAAATATTTGCAAATGAAGCAACAGACAAAGGGTTAATCTCCAAAATATACAAACAGTTCATGGAGCTCAATATCATTTATTTTTTTATTATTAGTATTCCACTTGCATGGATAAACCACTGTATGTTTATCCATCCCCTGGGTGATGGACATTTGAATTGTTTTAATCAATGACACATATGAATAAACTTACTATAAACATTATTCACCTAAGAGTCTGTGTGTAGATATGTTTTTATATTTCTTGGGTAAATACTGAAAGTAGATTGTATGATAACTGTATGTTTAACTAGATAAAATACTTCAAAACATTTTTCAAGGGGCTTTATCATTTTGCACCCCCCTATCAATGTACGAGAGCTCTGCTTTCTTTGAATCCTTTCTAGAACTTGATTGAGTCAGGGATTATGTATGCACATGTGTGTGTGTGTCTGTGTGTGTGTCTGTGTGTGTTTGTTGCCATTCAGTAGGTATGGAGTGCCAACCTATTGTGATTTCAGTTTGCATTTTTCCTAAATATTAATGATTTTGAGCACCTTTTCATGGGCTTATTTGCTAATAGTGCAGTTTCTGTTATAAAGAGTCTGTTTAGATCTTTCATCCATTATTCAATTGGGTTGTTTGTCTTTTATTGTTGAGTTGTAAAAGTGCTTTATGCTAAATGCAACTTTTTTATTACATAAGTGTTATGCAAATATGTCTTCCAGTCTATGCTTTGTCTTTTCATTTTCTTAGTAGTGTTTTATAAAGAGCAGATTTTAGTTTTAATGAAATTCAGTTTATCATTTTTTTCTTTTATGGTTTGTACTTTTTGTATCCTATCTAGGAAATCTTTCCTTAACTATAGGCCACAAAATTTTATCCCATAGTTTCTTCTAGCAGCTTTATAGTTGTAGCTCATAAATTTAGGTTTATGTTCCATTTCAAGTTAATTTCTGTTTATTATGTGAAGCAAATGATAAAGTGGTTTTTTTTTTTTTTCTGTATAAATGCCCAATTGCTCAGGCACCATTTAGACTATCTTCTTCACTGAATTACTTTGGCAATTTCATCAAAAATAAATTTGGTATATATTCGTATGTGTGCTAATTTCTAGATTTATTCTATTGACCTATAAATCTACTCTTGTTTTAATTGAAAACTGTGTTGATTGTTGTAACTTTATAGTAATACTTGTAATTAGGTAGTGCAAATTTTCTAACTTTGTTCTTCTTTCTCTAAAATGAATTGCTTTTTCTACAAATTTGCAGAAGAATCAAATTCAAATTATAAGCATAAGCTTCCTAAATCCCTGACTTGTGTATACTTGTTTTCTTTGAACCACACATTTGAAGATTTTATTACACTGTATAAAGAATTTGTGTAGTGAGGGTGTCTAGAGATGTACAGGAAATAAAATTTCTTTTTCATTCTCCATTCTCTGCTTCCATCAAGTGAAGAGTACCTGGGCCAACTTTGATGAAATAAATGAATATCAACACAAGACCATTTAAATATTCTTATGAGAAGTTTTATAGAATGACTAAATAGAATCTTAGAATTCAAAGTGGCCTGAGCTCATCTACTCCAGTCTTTAATCAGTGCAAATATTCCCTCTTTAATGTTTTAATAGGTGATTTGGAGCATTTGCTTAGAGCATTTAATATTTTGTAACATAGTTCCCTCCACTTAAATGAGCTCTAATAGTAGAAA
This sequence comes from Mesoplodon densirostris, assembly GCF_025265405.1. Lineage (NCBI taxonomy): Eukaryota > Metazoa > Chordata > Mammalia > Artiodactyla > Ziphiidae > Mesoplodon > Mesoplodon densirostris. The sequence goes on from NC_082668.1 coordinate 42,445,884, forward strand.
AACTCCACCTTATTTTAGCTAGAAACTGCCTTCCTGAAATTTACAACTTGTCTTCTGGCACTGTATGGAACAACTCTGAACTCAGTACTCCAGCTGGAGTCAGATCAAGGCAAAGTGCTTCTAAGACTGGAAAAAAATCTCACTTCTTCATTGGAATTGGATAGATTATTCAGCAAATGAGACTAACAAAATAAAATCACACTTAAGAGAAATCTTTTCTCAGAGCAACTCTGCAAGTTGTCTGTGACATAAACCCAGACTGTTGTTTGTAACATTTTGAGGTATTGGCTTTGATCACAGTTTATTAATCATATTATTTTACTGATTCTTTTTGACAATACACCTTAAAAGATATATACACTCCAGAGTTCTTAGCAGCATTATTTACAATAGCTGAGGTATGGAAGCAATCCTAGTGTCTATCGATAGATGAATGAATGAAGATGTGGTGTGTGTGTGTGTGTGTGTGTGTGTGAACATACATGCATACAATGGAATATTACTCAGCCATAAAAAGAATGAAATCTTGCCATTTGGGACAACTTGGATGGACCTTTAGGGCATTGTGCTCAGTGAAATAAGCCAGATGGGGAAAGACGATTACCATATGATGTCACTCATATGTGGAATATAAAAAACAAACAAACAGGTCTTCCCTCGTGGTGCAGTGGTTGAGAGTCCACCTGCTGATGCAGGGGACATGGCTTCATGCCCCGGTCCGGGAAGATAGCACAAGCCATGGAGTGGCTGGGCCCATGAGCCATGGCTGCTGAACCTGCACGTCCAGAGCCTGTGCTCCTCAATGGGAGAGGCCACAACAGTGAGAGGCCCACGTACCGCAAAAGAAAAAAAAAACCAAATAAACAAAAGAAGTGAACAAACCAAGCAAAGGCAAGCATGTAGATACAGAGTACAAAGTAGTAGTTACCAGAGGGGAAGGGGCAGGCAGGGAGGGAGCAATGGGTAAAGCAGATCGACTGTATGGTGAAACATGGAAACTAACTTTTTGATGGTGAGCATGTTGTAGCATATACAGAAGTAAAAAAAATGTTGTAAACCAATGTACCTCAATAAAAAATAAATTCAAAAACAAACAGGCAAAAAAGAGAACACAAATCCCCAGACTGAAGAATACACAGATTGGTAGGGGATCTGAGAAGAGAGGAAACATAGGTCCTCCTTCACACCTGGAACTCTGGGAGGTGGAAAAGTCCCAGCACATTGTAGAAAGTAGTGTAGCAATAGTCTGCTGCACAGAGTTCCTAAGGAAATGGACCTGAGACAAATTCAAAGCATATCCTTTGAGCTGTCTGGTTGAGTCAAAATTTGAGTGTGAAAGATGCCTCAGATCTTAGTATGCACCAGGCAACCAAAGATCATTTACCTCTCCCTGATGCTCATAAGACCCTGAAATGTATATACACTCATACGGTGCAGGAAGACTCATATGCAGTCTTCACTAATACATTTTAAATTTTAATTTAAGTGAATAGCTTGGATTTGGGTTAAGTTTGAACCATCTGGCAATATTGAGGTTCAAGATATAAATATATCCAGTTAGAGAAAAATGAAGTTACAACTGTGAAAACCAGAGTTAATAGCTTCTGAAATTTGTCACAGCAAATAATAAGGTAGTTCTTAAAAGAATTACAGCATGAACATATTGCCCTTGACAAGGGTTTGCTAAATCCTTTTCATTACTTGGTTTCATTTAAATAGGAAGTCACTTTATGTTCTTAGAAAAACCCTTAGAAAAACATCAGATAAGGGGCCCTTCATAAGTAGATATACGCATTCTTTACTAAACACACACAACCATAAGCAGATACTGAGAAATTCATTTTAAAATATTCTGAACTGCTTAAAATGCAATTCTTTATTTCTTCTTATTGATTTTTCAAATTGTCAAGCTTAGACTTTTCCAAAGTTAATCAACTGCTTGTTTCTTCCGTTTATAACCATGTACACAATTGCACTAACTAATAACCTTTGTATTGGAATGAAAGATTAAACATTAATTTAGCTTAGGTTCCATTTGTTTTCAATTAAGAAGAGAAAATCCTTTCAAGTAAGATAGGTTATTTATATTTGTTTTGCTTCATTTATAAAACCAAATAAGGCTTTCGTGTTTACAGTCATCAGTGTTATTGAAAAGAAATTGTATTAAATGAATGGGTTGCAATAAAAATGAAAATAATTTGAGGTAAGAAATTAATTTAGATGATATAGTTACCCTACAATTATAATCTAAATTTGGAAGCAGTGAGAGAATGAGCTTAAAAATATCATAGGAAATTAATTTTTTTCATTTAATTCATATTAGCCATGTGTCTTTCTTAAATTACTAGTATCATCTACCCTCTATAATTTTGTTTTCCATTTTTATATGGTAAATAATTTTATTATATGATATTTAATTAATTCTGATATTTGTGCAAAGCTCATTAAAAAGACCCACATTTTTCATCAACTGATCATTTTGATGAGTGTATAATAAATATTTGTATCTCTAAAAGCCACAAAATAATATTTCAATCAAGGTATTTCATTTTTTCTTTAAATCAGGAATTTCCCCCTCCCATTTTACCAATGACATATATAATTACTAAGGAGAATAGATGACATTTAATGTAAAGGTCAAACTGCCCAAAGATGAGAAGCATATAGATCACATGATGTCTCAATCCCAGTTTGGCCCACCCATCCACCTTCCTACCCTTATTGATTCCCTACCATAACAGTTGCCTAAATCATGAAGCCAGTCAGTCTATGTGATTGTGTATTCTACCTGTAATTAACCCTATGTCCTTAAAGAAGATGAGAAAGCTTATCTCTGGGGAACCTTTCCTTCACATGTTATTCTATTAGAAACTTTTCCTTGGCCAACACATTGCTTGCACAATTTTTACCGTAGCTCAGTGCCTTCCACAGTGAAAGGCAGGAAGTGCACCCCAGGGGGCACTCATAATGTGAGACTAAAATATTAGATTTTACTTATATTTATATTGTGTTTCATTCTTTTAAAATTTCAATTTTTGTATATGTGTTTATATGTGTATATATATACATATGTATGTATGTATATATATAATTTTAAAATATTTTAAGAATAAATAAGAAAAATATATTTTGCTTAGAATTTTTGCTGGTAGAGGGCAGAGAGCAGAAGCAAGAAGAACTACAATACTGCAGCCTGTGGAATGAAACCACGTTCACAGAAAGATATGCAAAATGAAAAGGCAAAGTACCATATGAAGGAACAAGATAAAACCCCAGAAAAACAACTAAGCAAAGTGGAAATAGGCAACCTTCCAGAAAAAGAATTCAGAATAATGATAGTGAAGATGATCCAGGACCTCAGAAAAAGAATGGAGGCAAAGGTCGAGAAGATGCAAGAAATGTTTAACGAAGACCTATAAGAATTAAAGAACAAACACCTAGCAGAATTAAAGAACAAACAAACAGAGATGAGCAATACAATAACTGAAATGAAAAATACTTTATAAGGAATCAGTAGCAGAATAAATGAGGGAGAAGAACAAATAAGGGACCTGGAAGACAGATGGTAGGTTTCACTGCCGCAGAACAGAATAAAAAAAAAAGATTGAAAAGAAAAGAGGACAGTCTAAAAAACTTCTGGGACAACCTTAAACACACCAACATCTGCATTATAGGGCTCCTGGAAGGAGGAGAGAGAGAATGGACCAGAGAAAATATTTGAAGAGATTATAGTAGAAAATTTCCCTCACACGGGAAAGGAAATAGCAATCCAATTCAAGGAGACAAGGAGAGTCCCAGGCAGGATAAACCCAAGGAGAAACATGCTGAGACACATAGTAATCAAACTGACAAAGATTAAGGCAAAGAAAAATTATTAAAAGCAACAAGGGAAAAATGACAAATAACATACAAGGGAACTCCCATAAGGTTAACAGCTGATTTCTCAGCAGAAACTCTACAAGCCAGAAGGGAGTGGAATGATATATTTAAAGTGATAAAAGGGAAGAACCTACAACCAAGATTACTCTACCCAGCAAGGATCTCATTCAGATTTGATGGAGAAATCAAACGCTTTACAGATAAGCAAAAGCTTTGAGCAGCCCCTCAATTCTGGAAAAGCCGGTGAAGTAGAAGGACTTGAGCTCACCTCCTCTCATGAAATGGAATACTATTCAGCCATAAAAAAGAACGAATGAAATAATGTCATTTGCAGCAACATGGACACAACTAAAGATTATCATACTAAGTGAAGTAAGTCAGTAAGAACAAGAGAAATACCATATTATATCACTTATATGTGGAATCTAAAATATGACACAAATGAACCCATCTATGATACAGAAACAGAATCAGTTACATAGAGAATAGACTTGTGATTGCCAGTGGGGAGACCAGTGGGAGATGGATGGATTGGGAGTTTGGGATTAGCAGATACAAACTGGTATACTTAGAATGGATAAACAACAAGGTCCTACTGTATAGCACAGGGAACTATATTCAATATCCTATAATAAAACATAATGGAAAAGAAAAAAAAATTCAGAGGATAATTAAGAAACATCAAAACTTACGCTGCTGGACAAGCAGGCAGAGCACCAAAGTAATGTAACTTTTCTTGAAGGTGGTATTTAAACTCAGTAAATTGGAGAGTTCATTGTTTTATCTTAAATTTATTTTACAGATGAGCATACTGTGATTTGAAGTGCTAAGGAACGTTCTCAAGACTACAAAATTATTAAATGCTGCAACTATTTTTTGTACTAGGTCTATTTAATTGCAGAACTTACATAACCACAATGTCATACTATCTTTCTGGATGTGATTCAATAGCCTGGATATGAAGCTGTGCTTATAATAGGACTGCAGCAGCAAGCATGGAAAAGAAGAAATGGATGAATGCAAGTGGCATAAAAATGGACTAATCAACATCCGTTATTAATTGGATTGGAGGGAGCATTAGATGAGTCCGTGAATATTTCAAAATTTTCCAAAATAGGTAAATAGAAGAAAAGTAGTAAAGTCTGGAAGAGAAGTTGTGAGAAAATAAAATTGCGTTTGTTTTCACTTATATTGAGTTTAGAGTGACAATGGGTCTCTAGGTCACAGCAGATGGCCCTTCAATTGAAGATACAAGTCCAGCTTATTTATGAATTTTCTCTATAAATTAAGGCTATGCTATTTAATGAGCTATCTGATAAAGAGTACACAGAGGAATAATAGAAGTATAATAATATGCTGTGTTTCCATGCTGCTGGAGAATCTACAGTTAGAGGAAGATATTAGAACTTAATAAAACTTAACTTCCAGTCATCTGATATCCTCCTTTGCCTACTAATACAGCTATTTTTTTCGTTTTGGCTGGCACTTTGTCCTCCTTACATCTCATTAAACTTTAATGCCTTTTTTGAAAAGAAAATTTTCTTCAAAGTAGGTAATTTCATCTCTGACTTCTACCTGAATGTAGTTACATAAATCATTGTATATTTTCCCCCCAAATCACTGGATAACTGCCATTTCTATCCTTTGAGTTATAAAGAACTGCCATGCATCTGGCACCCCTCCACTAAAAGCAGATCTTGGGTTAAGTTTTCTCATCCCATCTTTTATTTCTTTGTGAGTTCAAATTTTTCTCTAATGTAGAGTTGGTGCACATTTCATCATACAGTATTCAATTTTAATAAATTCATTTAATGTGAAAAGGTTACCATTTTATACTCAGTTATCTATGAAATGTAATTATTCTGGCTATGTACCCCACCAACAGCAAAATTGCAAGTGAGCATGGTATCATCTTAGAACAGAGAGAAGATAAAATAAAGTGAAACATATTTTCATAGAAACATCTCAAGGATAACTTTTGATGTCTCAAACAAAGCATACAAACTCGGTCATCTGTAATGATTTTCTCCTTATTTATTCAGGCATCTGTATTTTGAAATAAAACTTGATGTATACCATCCTGTAAATAATTGTTTTCTGGTTAAAAAACAACAACAACAACAACAAAAAAAAAACCCCATGACGCTCAGGGCTTTCTCCATGGTATAAGCATAGGGAATCTGAAGATGTAGTACACTGCAACTCTGTGAAATGGATTTGTGTCTTGTCTATGAAATGATGTCTTTTGAGGCACTTTTCTGGAGTGATGTTATGTATGGAGATATATATATATATACCATTGTGTGATGCTGACTTATGACTACTGCATCCAGACATTAGTTTTTGTGATTATATTCATTGCTTGGAGTATAACTAGAGGAAACTGTAATCTATAAATTATTTACTCTTCCTGAGCATCAGCTGTCAGAAATTGCCTTTGGTTCCAGCAAGAACGCCTGAGGGAAGCTCTCCTAGATGCTGCCCCTGAGCATGACTTGGTCAACTTATGATCACATTTCCATCTAAGAAAAAAAGAAAATCGTAAATTAAATCTCATGTCAAAATCTATATTAAGGGCTTCCCTGGTGGCGCAGTGGCTGAGAGCCCGCCTGCCGATGCAGGGGACACGGGTTCGTGCCCGGTCCGGGAAGATCCCACATGCCGCAGAGTGGCTGGGCCTGTGAGCCGTGGCCGCTGAGCCTGCGCATCCGGAGCCTGTGCTCCACAACAGGAGAGGCCACAACAGTGAGAAGCCCACGTACCGAAAAAAAAAAAGCCAACAACTATATTAAAATAGTCTTAAAACAGGTTCTCAGAGAGGAAAAAAGAAATGAATTTCATCAGCCAGTTCTTTGCTGTCATCATTCAGCCCTTTCTGGTAGCTTCTAGGGAAGCTAGTTCCCATTTGACAACGATAGTGGCCTCTATAACACAAGTCATGAGCACAGAGCAGTCAGCGAGAAGGTATAACTCACAGTTGTGTAACCTGCTCAGTCTAGCAGTGCATGCATGTGGGCACCAAGAATATCTCATGGAATTTCATTCTTTTCTTCACAAGTGACCAGGAAGTCTGTGGAATTCAGTTAAGAGGTGGGTGATATAAAGCATGAGGTCAGGCACCATTGAGTTATTCTATGATTATGGGAACAGCTGTCATACTGGGTTCTGCAAGCAAGATGAGCGCTACAGCAATTTGACCTTTCATGAAAGTGATGTTGAAACTCACACTGTTTCTTCAAAGAAATAGAATCTTCTGTCTGTCACCTATAAGAATGTGGCTAATATCAGGGGATATCGGTAGCAAAAATTAGAACTCTTTGGCCAAGTGAATCTAAGGAAGTGTATATACTGGGTTCAACTTTGGTAATGTGGAAGGGTGAATGGGAAGAGTGTTGCAAGAAACTAATGTGAAAGAGAGCCAAAATTTAGGAAGTGACTTTGGGCATATATATTTTGTAGGTCGACTCCACTTAATTAATGTGGAGAGATGAGTGAGAAGGGAAAGCAAATTGACTAATTCCTTTGCTTGAATGACTACATGGCATGAATTACTGAGACCAAGATGGTGGAGAATATGAAATACCACATTTTAAACATAATGTGTTTGAGATTCTTGTGGTGTTTATAGTGGGAGAACAAGGACAAAGGTGGAGTGGTATTTTGAAATGAAATTTAAGAAAGAAGAATTTATATTGGATTATATTTTTTCTAAAGGGCATTGAGTTACAGTATAGTCTAAATGGTGTTGGGAAGTTGAGTAGTGATCTCTGAGGAAAGAGGCAGTGAGGCATGGCTCCAGGCTCATTCTGGAAGCAGCAAGCTTAAGTCTGAAAGCCAGATTCAGGCTTTATTAGCCATGTGCACATAAGTAGGTTACTTAACTTGTCTAAGCTCCAAGGGAAAGCCAGATTTAAGACAGAACAAGAGCAGTGTATTCTGATAAGTGATTGAAGATATAGGTGATTTTGCTGATGACAGACAGTGAACATACTTTAGGAGCAACAGGTAAGGGTGTGAGTTAAAATAAAAAATACCATGGATATGAGCCATTTTAGATTTTAGGAGATGAAAAATGGTCTAGAAAATCTGCCTATGGGCATAAACAAAGATAGGGCCTGTCATTAAAAAAGGATAAACACCATAATGGGTTTAACCTTGATGGCCTCAAGGCAAATAGTGTTAGTGGGGTTGTGTGTGTCCTGGTGATAAAGTGTTGATGAGCCTTTGCCCTGAGCATTCCAAAATCCATGTCCCCCTCTGTTTCTGTCTCTTTGACTTAAAACTCAGAATTTGGATCCACTATGCAATACTTCTATATTTTCTCATTGGTGAGTTTCATCTTTTAGGGACTTAGGATAAGTTTTTGTTGTTGTTCTTACTTCTCCTTCATGATTTTTTTTTTTTAAGAAGATGTTGGGGGTAGGAGTTTATTAATTAATTTATTTATTTATTTTTGCTGTGTTGGGTCTTCGTTTCTGTGCAAGGGCTTTCTCTAGTTGTGGCAAGTGGGGGCCACTCTTCATCGCAGTGTGCGGACCTCTCACTATAGCAGCCTCTCTTGTTGCGGAGCACAGGTTCCGGACGTGCAGGCTCAGTAGTTGTGGCTCACAGGCCTAGTTGCTCCACGGCATGTGGGATCCTCCCAGACCAGGGCTCGAACCCGTGTCCCCTGCATTAGCAGGCAGATTCTCAACCACTGCGCCACCAGGGAAGACCCCTTCGTGATTTTTAAAGGCGACTCTACCTATGGGACATATAGATATTAGATGGTATAACGATAAATGGAATGCTGCTTTATTAACATGTTGGGAAGCTCCTGATAGCTCTTCAAGTAGGAGTTTTTATACTGAACTGTGTGGCTTAGGCCTACCTGAATGTCTTGGCTAGTAGCAGAAAAGTGAAGAACAAAACAGAACATCTCTGTATTCTAATCTGTAAGCACTATAACCTCACCTAACACTAAACATAAACTAATGGAAGTCCGGGGTTCTGAAAATTGAGAAACTAGGGAGGAGCAGAGCTGACAGTTCAAATTGTTGGCAGGAATGTCCCCTATGAATGGGAAGAAACAGAAATATTGGCAGAGTGGGATGTAAGTTGCAGCATCCCTATATCATCCATTTCAGCAAGCATTGATATACTAACATCATCAAATCTAAATACCCAATCCTGTATTTCTCCTGAGATAAAGATCACTATATGCAGTTATCCATAAGGACGTTCTCATGTAGGTGTCCAAAGAGACTCTCATACTTAGTGTGTCCAAGATGTAATATACCATCTTTCTACCAAAACTGTTATTCTTCCTATTATAACCATTTCATCAAATGACAGTGCTAGTCAACTACTTTCTCAAGCTACAAGCCAACCTTCTACCTCTCCCCCAGATCACCACAAACAAACAATTACAAAAACTTTAGTTTCTACTTCATAGGTATAATGGTGATTTTTTTCACTAATCTTCAATTCTACTGCCATTATCAATCCCATTCTCCAGTACTTCAACAGAATCCTAATTGATATTTCTCTTCTTTATAATTTTTATTACTTATTTTCATTTCATTTCATTTTGTTTAACTGTTGATTCCATTTTTCACCTAGTTGTTAATTTTCTTAAAATACCCATCCTAAGATTACCATTTCTCTTTTTCAATTCCTTCATTGACTTTCTATTGTTTTTACAATAAATTACAAAAGTGTTATTATTGCATAGACACCCATTCATTGTTTGACTTCTGCTTACATTTCCTCCTTCATAAATTATTTATTCAATCAACTAATATTAGTGTGCCCACTATATTCCAGAGACTATTTTGAGTCCTTTGGATACATCAATGAATAAAACAGACAAAAAGACTCCTGCTGTTATATTATATGGCTAATATCCAAATACAGTATCTTCTTACCTTCAGAACTTTGAAGAAAGTGTTTTCTACTTGAAATTATTTTTCTTTATTTTCTAAGATAATGCAGATACTCATTCATACTCTAGTACTGGTTGTAATCTGCTTCAGGAAACCTTTCCTTGTATCCTCCCCTCTTTCCCAATTCTATAGTTTCAGACAGGTACCCATTCTATGTGCTAACTTAATACCACTTCTTATAGCACTTATCAGGTTGGTTGCTTTTTATTTTAATTTATTTTACTTTATCTTATTTTTCTTTTATTATGAATATAGGTATTTATTTTACTATCCATAAGAAAGTAAGACCTGAAGTAATTGATGATTTTTTTTGTTTTTGTATCTCTTACTCACACTGTATTTGACACAGAATAATTCTTAAATATGTTGGAATGGAAATGTAGCAGTTTTTACTGTTTATTGTTTTAATAACTAGTCATGTGTCTTCAGTTATGCCATTACCCCTCTAAGCCATAATTTATTAAAAATGAGAGAGTAATTTGGACCAGAGCTATCCTTACATACCTAAAGTCTACAATTATAGTCCTTAAAGATAAAACACAATTTAGCTACTAGAAAATTCCTTCCAACCTTGTTTTTGATAAGTCTACTCTGAAAACACATGATTAGACATATGATTTGATATAAATATCCCCCTCTTTATATTCAATAAAATATTTTTTAAAAATCAAGAAATAACTACACAATTAATTATAAATTTCAAAATGGAAAGATATCTTTATTCAAATTTAAAATATTTGCTTTTTCAATTCTTCTTTAACCCTACTCTCATCTTCACATTTACTGTTGGGAAATAGAAGTTACAGTAAGGGAAATTAAATCTAGGCTGGTGGCTCAACCTAGAAATTTGCTACTGAGGTGATTGTCCATGTTATATACCTCCCTATTTTCTTCCTCTAGAGATGCATATTAATGATTTCAATAACGTGATAAAAATACCTAGCTTCATAAAGTGAATTTCATAAGATTAAAACCATTATGTCCCTTCCTAAGCTTGCAAAATATATTAAAGCAAGTTTCTTATCAGTATTATGAATTAAATACAAAAAAATAGAGTCACCATCTTTTGAAACTGTCACGGAAAATTTTGAACTTTGCAGCAATGATTTTATTGCCAATATATTCTTTACAGCTTTGATGAAAAGGGATATTCTACTTTGGAAACATCCTTCATGGGTTCAAAATGTACCTTAACGTTTCAGTGTGCTTTTCTATCCTTTTGCAATTAAATTGATAATGTAAAACACAATTTAAGGCATGAAATGAAAGTAAGGCAAAACTGTAGTAGTTGTTCATATTGATCTGATTTTAATACTGCCTTATACGTCCTTACTTGCTTTTGAAAAAGAGTGAATTTAAATTTTCTCATTAATAATTAGGCCTTTGAGTTAAATATTTGATATTTTTATGAGGACAAGATTATATTGTTTATGTCTTTGTCTTGTGCTGTATCATTCCCTTATATTTTATTTGGAGATCAGTAAACACGCTTTTAAATCCCTTAACAACTTTGGCATGATGTGCCAAAGCACCTCATTTAAGTTTATTTCTCACTGGCCAAAAATATAATTTAATGTGTATCTGATTCTCCTTTTGAAATTAAAAATGTGTGTATCATTTTCAATAACCTACATGTTTTTACATCAAATTCATTGTATGTCTTTTAGAACAAAATTAAGTTAATAGTATTTGTGGTCAAGCATCCAAAATATGCTAGATTATTTTTTATTATTTTCATTAAACTCTGCTTGAAAAACATGTAATTGATACTAAAAGACTAATAATAGGTACTATTTTAAATTATATTATATTGGGTAATAATGAGAGCCGAGACATGAGCAAACTAACAATAGTCCTTAAGTGTGGTAAAAATTACTCTGTACTAACTAACTCTACCTATATTAGTCAACAACAATATAAACTTACCAACACTAAATCCTATAGTAAATGACATATGTAATACACATATTTCTGCAAAACTAGTATTAGTTCTTCCAAATTATGTGTACCAAGAAAATGGAAATTTTACCTAAATGTTTTTGCAGTACAGAAGTGTGAACTTCTGATTGTTAATTTTGCTAGCCTTTAAAAAATAATTGTGAGACTTACAAAACAATGATCACGGTTTACCATTTTTATCTGTTACATTTCATCTCTGATTTTGGCAAAAAGTTTTGGGTTTCTGCCTCTCGATTCTTGACTGTTAAGTTTCTCAAGTTATGTATGCTATTCCACATCTATCCAATCATTCTTTTTGCTTGAGTTGTCGAGAATCATAACCAAGACCTATAATTAAAACATAAATATACTCTTTCTTATACATTCTAATTAAGAGCACACACATGGACACAACTCTTACGCCCAGACCACAAGCACAGAAATCTTACTTCATATGAGATACACAAGAATGAGATACCAGATTTGAAACAGAGCTGCAACAGATTCTGTATAAGGCTTCTGTTTGGGTATTCCATGATTGCCTTTCAGCTCCAAATTCACCAAACCATACCCTGCTTTGTAATGCTTTGGCTGGGAATCTAGAAAGCATATTTCTGCTTTGCCAGGGGTCTCCCTACCAGTTTTTGCCAAAGGGCATTAGGGAGAGACTGCTAGACTGAGGGAAGAAGAAGGGACTTTCCATTTGCTTCTTGTGGTCTGCCTATGTACTTTATGTTCCTGTGCATGTCACCTCACTAGTACTTCTTCAGCCCAGCAGAGGTAGTTTCTTCCTGGAAAAGCAGTGGAATTCAACTTTCAGTTATTCCATCGCTTTCAGATCATCTCCCTGCAACACCTATCCCCTCCTGAGATTCCAGAACTAGCTGGCCATCACTCCCCATCCCCATCACAGAGAATGGCCTGGGTTCCAGCACGATAAAGCCCTTGCTCTGTGATCCAAGAGACATCAGTAACAGTCAACCAGAACATCCTCCTCAAAGGTTAAATTTCAGGTCTGAAGAGCCTCCCTTCCTTGCATGTTTCTAATTTTCAGTGATTCCATTCTCTCATATTTGTTCTAGTCCTAGAAATGAGAGCTGCTTGATAGAAATAATTACTACATCTCTGAACCTTAATGTTCACTTATTGACTTTTCAGTTATTTAGTTAACAATTTTATATGTAGTTAACAATTTCTCATATAAAATCTGCTCTGTTCAAGAGGAGTGTCTTATGTCTCCTGATCGGTCCTTGAATGATACTGAAATTGATATTAGAAGGAGTTCTAGGAAATAGACTCTCAAAGATGGGATTTTTATATTATTAATTTTCCCATGTCCTTGAACCTGAATGTACTGCTGATGTCTTCAACAATGGAAAATGGGGTGCTAGCAATCCATGTTATTTATTGGCATCATAATTCATCATATTATTACCTGTAGTTGATTCTGAAAAAATGCCTACTGAAGTAAATATTTTGGGAGCCAAGTCGCTGCTACAGTTTACTATTATGATGCTAAGTACAGTTACAAATACAGTACTGTTGTGTTGAATGGATTCTTCTGAGTACAGTGTAGTGCTTATAGGAAGAAGATGACAAGCTCACATCTTTAAATTCTTATCTCTGTGATAGTCAAATAATAAGAAAATGCCTAAGGCAGCCATTAAAAATTGTTTAATTCTTGTAGCTGCAAGGTCAATACTGCTGAAAATCAAATACAGAATTAAATTTTACAGGTTACATAATTATAATGTTAGTTTTCATAGCCTCACCAAGTCTCTCATGTGAGAAGGTTAAAGCATTGAGTAGAAGGAGTGGAAGCCTGAAACAAGGCTTGGGGATATCTGGTTGGACTCAGACACACTATTAATCATGAAATCTAAGCAGTTTGTCATCCTGTTTTTGAGAAGACTAACCCTTCTGTGCTTGTAATTACCTCACCTGAAAAAGCTGACTTGAAAGGAGATGTCCAATATCTTCCAGACACATCCAGTCACCTTTTGTTTGCACTAGACCAGAAACTATTGTGAGAATTCCCCATGCTCTAGGGACGATAATTACAGAGTCTGATTTGGTAAAAAATCACTTATACATCAAAAGAATTGTAAGATTTTTCTAATTTATATCAACAAAAATCAGGAACACAGATGGCCAACAGGCACGTGAAAAGGTGCTCAATATCGCTAATTATTAGAGAAATGCAAATCAAAACTACAATGAAGTATCACCTCACACCAGTCAGAATGACCATCATTAGCAAGTCTACAAATAATAAATGCTGGAGAGGGTGTGGAGAAAAAGGAACCCTGCTACACAGTTGGTGCATGTATGTTGGTTCACCACTATGGAGAACAGTATGGAGGTTCCTTAAAAAACTAAAAATAGAGTTACCATATGATCCTACAATCCCATTCCTGGGCATATATTCAGAGGAAACTTTAATTCAAAAAGATACATGCACCCCAATGTTCATAGCAGGATTCTGTCATCCTCACTGACATCAAAGAACCCATCTCAAGAATAGCATCCCCTATAGTTATGTCTAGCCTATAAAGGAGAGAAACCATAGACTGTTTCAAGGATGCAAGAATTCCCTCAACAATGTATTTCTCAACACCTTAATGCAGGGACTGTCTGTAGATCTTCTAGAAGGATGTAGTTTGAGAATAGATGTGTAGATTGCATGTGATGAATCCACTCAAACTGTCCCTACTTTTGATGCATTGGATTCCTTCCTCCATATCATGCTGGGGAAGGTCTGACAACTTCATTAAACATTGGTCTCTACTGGTCTCTACTGAGTTCAAGTTCAAGTTTCAGTCATCAAACCAAGTGACTTGTTAAAGGCAATTCCAAATGTCCGAACTAACACATTAAACCAGTAGTCTTTAGTAAATGCACCCTAATTAATACATTTGGGTTCATCTAGTATTATATACCCTATCTCTTTGCACTGACACTCTCAGGATCCACTCTCCTATACATTCCCAATGTTTCTGTTGATATGTACATCTTATATTCTTTCATTTATAATGAATATAAATATACACACATATATGTGTATATAAATACATACATATACACACATGCATGTATACATAGTTTATAATTCTTTTTAATGTGTAAGCTATTTCCTTCCAGGTCATGGTGTATGCCTGACCCCCAGGAACTGCCTGAGACTTTAGTTAAGGGTCTAGTGGCAATAAGGGTTAGTTGTTTTGGTTCTTGAGGAGAATGGCTTACTCTTGCAAGGCATCTACCCTAAATTATGATATCACAAGGGTTTCAAGAAAGGTAGGTTAATATTTGTAAACATAGGAGGACAATGCATTTTCATTAACAATGAAAGCTCAGAGTGACTTGGGGTTCAAGATTTTTAGTTTCATACGGGTCCAAACAGATGTCCCCCTTTAAAGTTTTTGAATCTCTTTTTTTTCCTCTTACTGCCATAACTTTCACATAAGAAACATGATGAAACTCTGACTTCAACCCACTCAGTTTAATTTTGCATTTCATTTTAACATCAGGCCTGTGACTACAAAAATAAATAAATAAAATATTCTTTTAAGGTAGTCACAGAAACTCCCTGGTTCTCAGATCACATCTTGAGCTGAGCATTAAATTAACTGAGCTTGTCATTTTTTTTTTTTTTTTCCTAAGAGCCCAGTTCACTCAGGAGATTCCATTCACACCACAGACCTGTTGTCACCTTCCTGCCATAGCAGTCAAGTGCAGCTGTTGCTTTGGATCCCAAGGTAGTTGCTTCAGTAGGCAATTCATCAAAATCAAACACAGATAATAGATTGATTAACTGTGATGCCATGGCATGCCAAGGATTATTCTCATCTCATTTCCCATTTACAAAGAGCTCAGCATTGCACTCGAGACTAATGACACAACCAAACCAATCTCAGAATCTTACCTTTGTGCATGTTTTCTTAGACCATTCCTGATGCCAGTTCTGTATTAGTCAGAGTCTAGTCAGTAAACAGGAATAACACAGGAATTTGAATAGGAAAAAAAACAACATAAAGAATATATTAACTAGTAATCCCCAATAGGGATTAACTGTTAAGGGGCTAAGAGAACGCCAAAGAATGCAGAAATCGCAGATATAGTGAGCAGCCACTACCTCAAAGACAGGCAGAGTACCAAAGGAAGAAACAAATTTGCAAGAGAGCCCTGCTAAGTCTAAGATTCAGACCTCATTAGAGAAAGTGTGGCTGCGATCTAGTGGACGATGGAAAATTCACTGAGATCGTGTACCCTGAGCTTGGCAAAGGGGAAACTTCCTGTTGGGGTGGAGAGAGAATTTACTAGAAACTAGCCACAAGAATTTTCCTAAGACTTTGTTGGGAAGCTGCCTCAGAGGTCCTGCCAAAACTCCAGAGAAAATTATCCCATTATTGTGCCTGTACAACTCAACAGGAAGCCATCGAGAATACCAGCAGGACTCACTGAGGAACCACTTTCAGAGACTCCACAGACACTTGCTGGGAGGAGAGAATCACAGGATGTTTCAAAAGACCCTGGATGCCATGAGTCACAGGAGCAAGCAAGAGAGAGTCTCTGGACCTAGGAAGAGAAAGCCCTTCACCCTGCAGTGTTCCTCTTGCACCCACTACAAATTAAGCTTATGAGTTTAACACTGTGCCAACTGACAAGGAAGAAATGTTTACAAGGTCCAGCTCCAGTATAACAAATCAGGGCAAAGATGGATGAATGGATTATCTGAGAGGTAATACATTAATTATTCCCAATTCATCAAATAAAGAATTTGGAAGAGCTGAAGTCCTGCCTGAAGACAAAGAAAATATGGAATGGACAATGGAAAAGAAAGTTATTAACTATGGCTGCACAACCAGCTACAGAATTGAGGACTGCTATAGCTATATATAATTTATTTTTTGCTTCGTGTGTATGTATGTATGTGTGTGTATGTATGCATATTTGTATATTGTGTATATTGTTTTCTTTCTTCTTTTTCCATTTTCCCCTTAATATATTTTGTTGAAGGTTAACAATACAATTTAGTCTTCAGGTAACAGGATATTCTCTTTGGACTGCAACTGAATGTGAGGAGTAGTTAATATAAACTAGAAGTGAACAATATGACTGAATTCCAGAGATGGATCCAGTAAGTGTTGAAAGTTTGCATCCCTCATTTTTTTTTAATTGAACTATAGTTGATTTACATTGTTGTGTTAGTGTCTGGTGTACAGCAAAGTGATTCATTTATATATATATATGTATATTATATATATTCTTTTTCATATTCTTTTCCATTATGGTTTATTGAAAGATTTGAATATAGTTACCAGAAACCCTTATTTTAAGGAGAGAATATGAATGTCCTTATTTGCATGAAGAAGATCAGATGCATCTTGCTAAGTAGAAACAAGAGTTGATTTTGGTGTTTTATGGATGTTCAAATATGTGTAGAAGGAGATCTATGGGTGCAGAGAAGCCAAAAAGAGTAGACTGTCAGTTAATAAGCTGTCATCTCTCAGCTCCAATCCCATCCTTCTAGGCTTTATCATGTGAGGCATTTTATACGATACCAGCTGGCTCCATAGGCTCTGCCAATGCTGGAGGAAGAAGAAGGCATTTATTCCTTTCTCTTTGCTTCCTTTGGGCTACCTATTTCTCCTTTATGTGTTACCTCAACATTTTTCTTCACCCGCACCAGAGTTAGCTGCTTCCCCAAGCAGCAGCTGAATTTTGTTTACAGATTTTCCGAAACTTGCAGAAAAGCCTCATCATGTTTCTTTCTGAGATACCAGAACCAGGCAGCTGGCATTCCCACTTTAGGATCTGAGTTTCATCTCCATGGAGCCACTCCTCCAAGCTTCTAAGTTTCTAAGGTCCAAAATCAGTTTATTTTCAGCTAATCAAAAGGAAAATCTCCTGGGTGGCTCTGACTTATTCAGGGGAATGTGCTTAAAAGTTGCTCTCCTGCTAGTCTAGATGAAGCAAACAACCATGTAGCAAAATTCCTATAGAGAGGGGTGGACTCTATGACCCAAGGCCCTCAGTCATACAACTGCAAGAAACTAACTCTGTCAACAACCTGAATGTACTTGAAGAGTTCCAATTGGGAAGGCCATCCTCCCAACACCTTGATTGCAATTTTGTGAGACCTGAGCAGAGGCCTTAGACAAGTCATGTCTTAACTCCTGACTGATTGAAATCATGAAATAATGAAAGTGTGTGGTTTTAAGCCACTAAATTAGTGGTAGTTTGTTATACAGTGATGAAAAGCAAATACATTTTCCTAGGTTTGGCAGCTACATTCCTGGTAACTGTGTTCATCAATCTCTACCTCTGTGGCATTTTAATGTGTCCTTCTTGCTTTTTATGCTGCCTTGTTAACAACTTTTTACCTAGTTAACTATTCTCTATATGAGATTTTCTCTTCAGTTACTAATGTTAATTCTGTCTCCTGAACTGACTGATAACAGGATTTCCTTACTTCTTTCTAGTAATTGTCCATTCAATAAATGTATATAATATTTATGGACTGTCCTCTATGAAAAATTGTGTGCCTTTGAATGTATTACTTGTCATTTTTAATTTTTAATTTTTATTTTATTTATTTATTTATTTTTTGCGGTAGGTGGGCCTCTCACTGCTGTGGCCTCTCCCCCTGCAGAGCACAGGCTCCGGACGCACAGGCCCAGCGGCCACAGCTCACGGGCCCAGCCGCTCCGTGGCATGTGGGGTCCTCCCAGACCGGGGCACGAACCCGCGTCCCCTGCATCGGCAGGTGGACCCCCAACCACTGCGCCACCAGGGAAGCCCCTACTTGTCATTTTTATAGAATTATAGTCAATACACTTTTATGTTTTACATGCTATAGACATCTTCTTATGTGCATTTGGACAGATTCACTGTCTGTAAAGAGTCTGGGAACACACACAGAGCCTGGTGTCTGAGAGAAGTAATTAGGTACAAAATAATATAACTCTTTTATAAAGGTCTTAGCAGCATATTCATGTGTAAACAATATGTTAAAAATAGGTTGATAATTGACATATGATAAATACTAATGTAAATTAGTTCATTCTAGTTATGCTTTATCAAATAATTTTGTAACAAGAAAATCTGTATCAATGCGGTTTGGTTCATATTCAGAAGCTTAGATAAGAATAAGTAAGAGGGAAACTGGACCACTTTCTCATATCATATAGAAAAATAAACTCAAAATGGATGAAAGACTTACATTTGTAAGGTCTTACATTTGTAAGACCTGAAACCACAAAATTACTAGAAGAAGACGTAGGCAATATGCTCTTTGACGTCCATCTTAGCAATATTTTTTTTTGGATGTGTCTCCTAAGGAAAGGGCAACAAAAGCAAAAATAAACAAATAGGACAACATCAAACTTAAAAGCTTTTGCACAGTGAAATAAACTCTCAACAAAACAAAAAGGTAATCTACTGAATGGGGGAAGCTATTTACAAGTGATATATCCAGTAAAGGGTTAATATCTGAATTATATAAAGAACTCACACAGTTCAATATCAAAAAACACAAACAATCTGAATAAAAGTATGCCAAAGACCTGCACAGATATTTTTCCAAGGAAGATATAGATGGCCAACAGGCACATTAAAACATGCTCAGCAACACTAATCATCAGGAAGATGCAAATCAAAACCACACTGAGATATCACCTCACATCTGTCAGAATGGCTATCATCAAAAGGACAAGAAATAACAAGTGTTGGCAGGGATGTGGAGAAAAGGGAACCCTCATGCACTGTTGATAGGAATGTAAATTTGTGCAGCCACTATGGAAAGCAATAAAAAGGTTTCTCAAAAAATTTAAAATAGAACTACCATGTGATCCAGCAATTCCACTTCTGGTTATTTATTCAAAGAAAATGAAAACGGTAATTCAAAAAGATATTTGTATCCTTATGTTCATTTCCTCATTACTTACAATAGCCAAGATATAGAAGCAACCTAAGTGTAGATTGCTAGATGAGTGGATAAAGAAGATATGGTATACACACACACACACACACAATTGAATATAACTCAGCCAAAAAAGAATGAAATCTTTCCCTTTGCAACAACATGGGTGGACCTTGAGGCCATTATGCTATGTGAAATAAATCAGAGATAGACAAATACCATATGATTTCACTTACATATGGAATCTAAAGAAACAAAACAAACAAACATAACAGAATTAGACTAGTAGATATAGAGAAGAAATTGGTGGCTCCTAGGGGAGGGGGTGGGTGAAATGGGTGAAATATGTGAATGGGATTAAGAGGTACAAACTTCCAGTTATAAAATAAATGTCACAGGATGTAACGTACAGCATGGGGAATATAGCCAATAATATAGTAATAACTTTGTATGGTGACAGATGGTAACTAAATTTATTGTGATGATCATTTCATATTGTATAGAAATATCGAATCACTGTGCTTTAACCTGAAACTAATATAATATTGTAAATCAATTATACTTTAATTAAAAAAAGAGTAAGTAAAGGAAACCGTAGAAGGAAACACTGAAATGTTTGTATTTTCCAAAATAAGGAGTAATGATTCTACATTGTTTTAGAAATATTTCTCCACAAATGCTACATTTTATTCTCTATATTTTAGTATCATTTTAACATCTATAACACAGACAGACATAGAACTCAGTTAAGACAACATGCTGTCCAGAGTGCCCCAAATTTATTTTCTCCCCACTCTGACCACTGATAAATTATTACTTGTGGAAGTCAGGTTACGTTCCACCCACTCTATTATCTATTTGTATCTCAATTTGCTCCTTCGAATTTGGATTTTTAAAAGATGATAAAAATAATTAATGGAGAGATATTTGGTCACTGTCGAATTAGGAATATATACATAGAAGAATCCTCCTGTGGAGCTGTGGTTCTCCTTGACCTTTATCTAATGTTATAGCTCTCTTGGTGATCCTCTGTATTCTGCCTTCGTGTTCCCTCCTAGGCTGCTGTATATGTTGCTCTACAAATATAAGCTCCTTTAATGTTAACTATTTACTGCTCCAATTTGAAATGGAGTATATATTAAAAAATATATTACTAGGAAATATTGTGGCCTACACTCTTAAAATATTCTTTCCACCCAAGATGATTAATTTATGCTTCTCACCAGTGATTGGTTCAGGAAGGTATGGAGAGACGAATTTTGGTTAATTAGATGAAGAAAATAATTCTGCTTTTAAAGTAATGTTTAGTTCTTTATTAACTTTATTATTTGCATTCCATTTCTTTCATGAATGAGGTGGAGTTCATTTTGGTATCCATAAAGGCAATATGACACAATGGTACAGACGATGGACTGTGGAGCTAGATTGCCCAGGTTTTTTTTTTGGGTGGCGGGGGGGAAAGACAAATACATTTTACTACACTAACACAAAAACAAACAAATCCTCTCTTCAACCAAAATGAAAAGGCAAGCTACAGACTGGGAGATGTGTGCAACATATTTAACTAACAAAACAGTGAGTACTGAGAACATAGTGAGAAAAATTAATTGATAAAAAGCAAGCAACCCAATCAAAACATTGGACAAAGTACATGAACAGGCATTTCACAGAAAAGGAAACCTCTCAGGCCAATAAACTTAATGAAGATTCTCAACCTCATGAGGAATCAGGAAATGCAAATTACGTTAACATTTCACATCCACCTTATTTAGATTGCCCAAGTTTGAATCCTAGATCTCTTACTTGCTAGATGTTTGACCTGGACAAGTTATTTACAGTCTCTGTTTATTGGTTTTCTCATCTGTGGATTCGGATTTAACTACATCATAGGGTTGAACAATAAATTTAGATTATTGCTTGACACATAGAGTATCTATCATACTGTGCTTTAGTTATCTCAATATCTACCCTACCTCATCTTCAATATTTTATTTAAAAAGATCAGGTTTCTTTAATTTCATTGGACCCATAAAGAAGTACATGGTCCTTTTTATTGTCATGAAGCAATTATTGACAATATTGTTTTCTTCAACTAATTTTGTACTATCACACAAAACCATCTTTTTGTAAGTACTGATTTTTTTAGAGAAGTTGTCTTAAATCAGTCCAGTTATAAAAATTTCTGTAGGGTCAGAGTGTGGCTCAGGGGAGGAAACTTTATTGCTTTTTTCATACAGTGTTTCAGAAAACATTATTATTATATACACAGTACCTTTTGGGCTGGAGTCATGTCTTCTTTCATTGATCTGTTTTCTCCTCTTAAATATGAGCAGGAGGTCTGCCCAACTAGCAGTAAAATCCAATGTGTGGTGAAATATTTCCATGGTTGTTTAGTGATTATTCTTTTCATTTATTTTACCTTGCCTTGCATTTCTCCTGACTGGTTGCTACCAGACAGCATATTTACAATGATTTTTATTCAGTTGAACAGCTCATCTTTAGTATAAAGATGGGCTTAGGAATACTCAGATTGTGTCCCTCTCATTTACCCAAGGAATATCTTTCAAAATAAGGGAATTCTGGTTTTCCTAATGTAGGTCTCTCTATCTGCCTGCCTATCTATCTATCTATCTATCTATCTATCTATCTATCTATCTATCTATAACTACCTACCTTCCTATCCAACCATCCATCCATCCTCCCTGGACTCAGACCAGATATCACTCTATATGATGATGAAAATTTGTCACTTGTGGTTTGAATTGTGAGGATCTCTTTTCCTTTCTTCTCCCTCCCTGTCTCCTTCCCTTTCTCACTCTCTTTCTGTCTGTCTGTATCTCTTTTTACTTCTTTCCTCTTGTTACAAGTGGAGGATGTTATGGGTTGAATTGTGTACCCCCCAAAAATTTATGTTGAAACACTAGCCCCCAGCTCCTCAGAATGTACCCTTATTTGGAAATAGGATTGTTGCAGGTGTAGTTAAGATGAAGTTATAGGTGGGATGGAGTGGGGTGGGACCTTAATTTGATATGACTATTGCTATCTCAACAGAGCACCATGTGAAAACAGAGAAACAGGGAACAAACCATGAGAAAAGAGTGAACTGGAGTGATGCTTCAGTAATCCAAGAACTGCTAAAGACTGCTGGTAAACCACCAGAAGATAGAAAGAAGCAAGGCAGGATTGTCCTACAGGTTTCAGAGAGAACATGGTCCTGCTGACATCTTGATTTCAGACTACAAGCCTCCAGAACTGGGAGACACAGTTCTGTTTTTTCAGCCACCCAGTTTGTGGTACTTTGTTATGGTAGCCCTAGGAAACTAATATAGAGAGCAGAGTAGAAATGCTTTCTCTGTGTCACCTCCAACTGTTGGTCTGCAAGTAGTTAAAACAAAAATCTGAAAGTGCATTTTTATGATAGCATAAATATTTGTACTTATTTTATAATTAATGACACTATTAGAATTGCATTCATTAAAGTAGGAGATAATTATAAGCAATTGTTAAAATCATGCAGCTTATTTACCCTAGCATCATTTATAGTAATACATAATTTTATTCAAAAGTTTTCCCTAAGTATCATGCCTTCAAACTCACAATAGGAGTATAAAAGTTTAACAGTGTAAAGTTTTAGCCTAATACTCCAAAATATGTAAATCTTCATAAGGACAGATCAAATTTTGTAAAACTGTTAGTAACTGCCAATATTTTTCACCTTTATTAAAGTTGGGGAAAAAACATAATTAGCACTTCATGCTTTAAGAACTAAGCTGGGTCCTCAGTTGACCTTGGGCCAGAAAGTTGATAAATGCAGCAACTTCAGAAATTAATTTTCATAAAAACCTGGATATGTGTATAAATTTTGAGCAGGCTGGTGTTAGCACCAATCTATCATATCAGTACAGCTGTCCAAGGTTGTCCCAATTCAACTTCAAACCCTGACATTAGTACTTATTTTAGAAATTGTTTCAAAAAGGTTTTCAAATTACATTAAACAGATGTGATTAAATCAACTTATTCTAACATCTTACCATATGAACATAACACCCACTGTAATCTTGAGATCTAAGCTACCTCTTATGTGTTTATAGCCATGAAGTGTAAGAATTCAGCATTATTCATTGCCACTTACATATTCATAGCTCCTTACAGGTAGTTTTTCTTTTTTGCTTGGATTTCACTCATATGATTAAAAAAACCCCATAATTTTTACTCCTTTTGTTTTCTGCTAGAAAAAGATTTTCAGACAACGATGCCCAAAAGTTCAGAAATGTCCTAGAGCAGTGGTGGTCTCTTTTACTCAAAACTATCAAAGTATTTAAGAAGGTTCCAAGTGTCTAGTTACTTTTAATGAGATGTACCTTATTTTTTATACTGTTTTTGGGGTTTTTTATTATTTATTTATTTATTTATTTTGGCTGTGTTGGGTCTTCATTTCTGTGCGAGGGCTTTCTCTAGTTGCGGCAAGTGGGGGCCACTCTTTATCGCGGTGCGAGGGCCTCTCACTATCACAGCCTCTCTTGTTGCGGAGCACAGGCTCCAGACGCGCAGGCTCAGTAGTTGTGGCTCACGGGCCTAGTTGCTCCGCGGCATGTGAGATCTTCCCAGACCAGGGCTCAAACCCATGTCCCCTGAATTTGCAGGCAGATTCTTAACCACTGCTCCACCAGGGAAGCCCTATACTACGTTTTTTTGTTGTTGTTGCTTGTTTTATTTTATATTGAGACATAGTTGATTCACAGTGTTGTGTGTTTCAGGTATACAGCAAAGTGATTCAGTTATACATATACATGAATCTATTGTTTTTCAAATTCTTTTCTGATTTAGGCTATTACAGAGTATTGAGCAGAGTTCCCTGTGCTGTACAGTATGTCCTTGTTAGTTATCTATTTTAAATATAGCAGAGTGTACATGTCAATCCCAAACTGCCACTCTATCCCTCCCCCCCGACCCTTCCCCCTGGTAACCCAATGTTCAAGATGTATCTTCTTTTTTTTTTTTTTTTCCTAGTATGATACACATAATGTATCACGTCACAAACTTATGATGCATCTGTGGAACCATTCATAAACCTTGAAGATCTTGAACCACTCTTTGAGAGTTCCTCTGGCTGAAGGTCCTTTATTATGATAGGTTGACCAAATCTAGACCCACTGCACCTGAAAATGGACAATTCATTTTCAATCTGATATTTACCAGAATGCTTCAAGGCCCAGTGCATTTCACCTGGCACAAAAATGTTAGGTTTTCTTGAACTGATCCCAGTCCATTTGGCTCATAATCCACACTACATAAAAATACCTGGTTTAAATTATTTATTACTTCATTTCATTTCTATCAATAGTATATGTCAAGTAAGTCCTTTTATCATATTTTCACACCAGTCAGAAAAATTTACAGAGTCCCTACTGTGTGATAAATTCTGTTACTTCTTTTCCCTCCTTTGATTCATTTCTCAAGGGAACATCTAATTTTTATTTAGTTGTTTTCCTTAAAATCCCTGTTATTAGCTGGATTAAAGTCAAATTGATTGTTAAAATATTTATATTTTTCTAACCGTTATAGATCATTGGCAATTCTTTATTTTCCAAAGACAAATAAATGAGTCTACATATGATGTTCTTCAATTGGATAACATATGATAATGCCTCTATAAAGTTGTGAATATTCTGGGATATGAGTAAACTGTAACTTTCCAACTAAGCAATAATATATATAAAATCATCTACAACTCAAATTTCCAGTAATTCAACCTTGCTTTAGTGTACCACTTCTGTAAGCTGTCACTCTCACAAATACATTATCCTCCAGGACGAAGATGGCAGTATGACTTTAGAACATAACACAAAGATTAGTTTCAGTGAGAAATCTGAAGCAATTGGTATAATACACAAGGACTTCAAATTCTGACTTGTTAGTAATAACCAAATATTTTCTATAAATCTTTTTAAAATTACTTTAAACTGAAACTCAAAAACTAGCTGAAACACTTTAGATTGTTCAAAGGTTTCTCTAGATCTTTAGGATTGACTTGCTTTCTTAGAATAGGAATGAATTTTATTTAGATGGTGTGTTTTGTCCGTCATGATTTTAACCAGTAATTCATTTTCAGATTCTTTTAAATATTATTCTAGCTTTCAGTCTCTTACTTTATCACTCTACATTACTTTCTTGGATTAGGGTCCACTCTAATGATTTTATTTTAACTTGATTATCTCTGTAAAGGTGCTATTTTCAAATAAGGCCATGTTATGAGGTACTGGGAGTTAAGACTTCAACACATATTTTGTGGGGGTGGGGAACACAATTCAGCCCATTGAAAACCTGTGTCTCCAGATATTGGGGTGGTTGTTAGCCTTGTGACCTCAGAAACCTGATGTGTCCAAGAACAGTAGTTAATTTTTAGTTTGTCCAGCTTTTCTTGTAGTAAAAATAGAACTGATAACTTCTAAGTTCTTTACATGTTGGCGTATCCTATGGCTTTTTAGCATTTACATTCTGTTAATACTGAAGATAGTTCCTTTGATTTCTGAGTCATCTAACTTCTTCTGGACATCTAAACCTGATTAAAAGATTTCTAAAAGAATTAACGTGTTCCAAACATATGTTATTATTTTCCCTTGACTCCTACTTATTTCTCTTCCTTAATTACTTTCTCTAAAAAATGATTCAGGTGTTAAGTAAGATTTCAAGACAGAAACATATACAGCACTTTCATGCAGTTTTCCTTCTCTTATCCTTGAGAAGAATGGGTGCAGGTGCAGAGATGAATAAAACAAAGGAGATAGCATAGAGCAATAAAATGGAAAAGTATGTGATAGCTTTAGGAGCTAACTGACATTTGATTATTTCTTGTACTTAGGATGCTCAGATAGAATTGATAGGAGATACATCTGTTTAATATGTTGGGACCAGGTTACAAAGGTCTAGTACTGGGGACAATGGATTATGACTCTAGGGCAAATCTGGCCCACGGCTTGTTTTCATAAATAAAATTGGATTTTAACACAGCCACACTCATGCTTCTATATATTGTCTATGACTACTTTCATATTTCATCAGCAGAGTAGAGTAGTTGTGACATTAAAGTGTATGGCTTGTAGAACCTACAATGTTCTTACAGGAAAAATTTGCCAACCCCAGTGTATTATGTCATGTTAAATTGTTAGAGTTGTTTTTTGTTAGTTTTATTCCCTTTTTTTTTTGACTTAATAAGGGACATCTTTATTCTCAAGGGGAGATGGGAGGATTATATCTATGGTTCTGACAGTAAATTATGGTGATAATGAGGAAAAAATCAGAAACAGTGGAAAGAGAAGTGAAAGGAAGATGATAGGGGAAATAAGACAAACACCCAGAAGATCAGTGAAGGGGTGGGCTGTAACCTAGTAGACATAGAGTAATAGAGATACAGGCTATTTTTTGTGTGTGTCTTTACTAAAGGAAATGAAACAAAACAAAGAAAACAAAACAAAAATAATATCTTATAAAATTAAAATGATTTTAGGGTCTTTGAAGTTTGTTTTGTATAAAGAGTGGTTGCTTGATTCTCATTTTAAGGAGGATGATAGATAGATGAAAGTGAGATGATGAAGATGCATGTCAGAACTTTCCTTGTTTGTTAATGAAATGAGCCATTTATTTGCTGAATCTGTCAAGAATTCTTGAAATATGGAAAGATGTTTCCTCAATTTTTTATATAATTCATAATGCAACAACCATAGAGATGGCACACTTTTAAGTTTAACCTATAATATTAACATTTTCTCAATCATTTTTTTAAGTCTAGACAACCAATAAAATAATAAATCAAGCCCTGATTTAGAGTGTCTTTTTATTTCCATGAAAAAGTCCTCTCATCATGGCCAATTTTCAGCTACCAACATGATGCCAATGAATACAGAGTTGGAAGAGATGCGCCATAGCACACCATTATACAATAGTTCCACCACAAGATTTAAAAGATATAATAATGTCAAGACCATAGATAATAGCAAAAATGTAATAAAATAATTAGGGAGTGATTAGTTTTAAGTAATTATTTTTATTTTAATACCACTTAATTGTAAATTTAGATAATTTAATTTTAAACAATGGCTGTATTTAAAAACTCTCTTGCAAGATTTCTGAAAATTTTTAAATCAGCTCCTGTAAGGCAGGACAAGGGGGCTTCTGCACACCACTGGGAAGAGCTAATATAGTTTTAAGCACTTATATCTCAGATATTTGTGTTAAATTCTTATTTCATGTATTAGAATTTTTTTAAAAAATTCAAGACTTAATTGAGAATTCAGAGTCCTAGATTGGGTCTAATGAAGATAAGTATGAACCATTTAATCTCCAGGTCTTACTTTGATCCTCTATAAAAATAATTTGCTGGATTAGATGATTGTCTTGTCTTCACTTAATCTCCTTTTCTTTTTCTGGTTACCACCTTTCACCTGGCTGGTTCTGCATAAGTATTATAAATCCTAGATATAAAATATGCATTTTAAACAAATTTGATTTGGTTAATATGCTATTGGATGAATGTTTTGGGATGGAAATATATCACCCATTTAACACAATCCTGGTTATGGATTTAACATTAGTTCTGCTAATGTTTCATATTAGTGATTTAAAAGACCATGAATCCACATTTCATTTCCTTCTTAATCCAGTGGGATATGGATAGATATGATCTCTGAATTAGTTCACATCTTATCTTTTTCTTAAGTTCAATAAAATTTGTGGTGCAGGTCATCTTTCTAATTCCTTATTGGATGAAATCAAGGAAGTGTAGAATTCACAATTCACTGAACTAAAATGATAAAATTAATTTCCCCCAAGTGATTGTTTTTTTCAGCAAAAATGAACACCTGACTTGTGAGAAAAAAAACAAAATACAAAATTCGTCTTTTCATTTGTATTTTGTATGCATTACAGAAACAGTCTTCTAAATACTTTTTTATTTGAAATTAAGCTAGGAGAAATGTTTTGTGAGCCTTTTATTAACTCCATCCCATCCCAGAGGACTGCATTAATATTAATGTATGATTCATTTAGTATTTTTGTGTCATGAATTCTGGTCCTTCACGAGTTATTGAAAATTTTAGAAAGAAAAATCACTATTGTATTTTTTTTGTCTAGATAATTACTTTGTAAGATATAAAAAGTTAATTTATTTCAGACAGTAACAGATATAGTAAATATATGATGACTTTCTCTACAATGTTGAGAGGTTTATTTATTATGTGTTTGAGGAATTGTAAAATTTTCTAGTTGAATTTGTCCAACTCCACAAATTAATGTATGATTTAATTGAATTTGGCATAACACATTATATAAAGCAGAAATGAAAGTGGAAAGTATCTTGAAACTAAATTTTAATGAAAGTCAAATTATCATTTGTTATTGGCTCATATTGTTTCTTTTCCTTTTAAAAAAAGAAAAAAATATTTATTTATTTATTTATTTATTTGGCTGCCCCGGTCTTAGTTGTGGCACGTGGGATCTTCATTGCAGCATGTGAGATCTTTTAGTTGTGGCATGTGGACTCTTAGTTGAGACATGTGAACTCTTTGTTGCAGCATGTAGACTGTTAGTTGTGGCATGTGGGATCTAGTTCCCTGACCAGGGATCGAACCTGAGCCCCCTGCATTGGGAGTGTAGAATCTTAGTCACTGGACCACCAGGGAAGTCCCTATTTTCCTTTTAGTTGTCTGGGTTTTGTTTGGTTTCCTTGCTTCTACACAGATGCTGAATAGACAAATTAATATATACGAAGCTATTCTTTGTACAGCCTTCTCATTACACAAAAAATTAACAATTTAAAAACAGCAGAAAGCTTTCTTTTGACATTTGAATTGTGTTTATTTTAAAGAGAACTTTCTAATATGATGGCATTAAATTTGCCCAAGAATTAAGAGGAAAAAAATTGAAGATATATAAAAAAGGGGATTCCTTTTAAAAATGTGGAAAATATTGACAAGGTAATTCAAATGTTAATGGTGCTCAGTGCCTGACCTTACGAATGGCTTAAATAATTAACCATCTCCCATCCATGACTTATAGAACATCAGTAAAATCTCACCTTCCCAAATTCTTTTATTAATTTAATTGAATTAAAACATTTCGCTTGGGGTAAGCTTTATATGTCTAGGAGAACTCAATTAAAAACACACACAGAAAATCCACTCAGTTATTATTTTCTCATTGGAGAAATGATTACCTTGAGCAGAAGGTACAAACTATAAGGACTTCTGGAAAAAAGAAAAGAACAATAAGTTAACTATGACACCATGAATTTTTAAAAACTATAACCTAATTTAGTAAAAAAAATTGGGCTTTTTATTTACTTCACACATATTTATGGGCACTTTTCTCAGTGGTGACGATATGGCAGTGAATAGACAAAGATGCACACTCTCATACAGCTTACATTCTACTAAGAGTAACAGAAAAAAAAGAAAAACAATAAGACTAATCAAAATATGTTAACTATATTGGAAGATGTCAAGTACTGTGAATAAAGTAAAATTAGTATTGTTGAAGATAAGGCTCATGTATTTTTTTCTAGAGACCATATAGTGATATAATAGTATTTGTTTATTCAGTTTATTAAGATATAACTGATATATAGTACTATAATATTAGTTTCAGGTGTACAATATGATTTTATATATATATATATAACAAAATAATCACCACAATAAGTCTAGTCAACATATCATCACAAGTAGTTATAACTTTTTTCCTTGTGATGAGAACTTTTAAGGTCTACTCTCTTAACAACTTTCAACTATAGCATACATAATTATTATAAGTAACCATGCTGTATATTATATCTCCAGGACTTAATTTATTTTATAACTGGAAGTTTGACCCCATTCACCCATTTCACCCACCCCCAACCTCCTGCCTCTGGCAACTACCAATCTGTTCTACCTATGAGTTTAGCTTTGTTGTTGTTGGTTTTTTTGTTGTTGTTGTTAGACTCCACATGTAAGTGAGATCATACAGTATTTGTCCTTCTCTCACTGACTTATTTCACTTAGCATAATGCTTTCAAGTTATATCCACGTTGTTGCAAACAGCAGGATCTCCTTTTTTATCACTGGTTAATATTCCATTGTGTGTGTGTGGGTGTATATGTATATATATACATATACATATATACATATATACATATATATATATATATATATGTATATATATATCACATTTTCTTTATCCATTTATCTATTGATAGGTACTTAGGTTGTTTCCATGTCTTGGCTGTTGTAAAAATGCAGTTTTGTTTTTAAATAACAATATTTACAGAATGACAAATACAGATTGCTTCTGAAACAAAAATTTTACATGAAAACTATTTAAATATTGAAAATATGTGCATATATCTTTTCTAATTAGACTTTTTGTTTTCTTTGGAAAAATACTGGAAAAATACCCAGAAGTGGAATTGCTGGATGATATGGTAGTTCTATTTTAAATTTTTTTGAGGAATCTTCATCTTGTTTTTCATAGTGGTTGCATCAGTTTACATTTCTACCAACACAGTGGTTCCCTTTTCTCCAAATACTCACCAACACTTGTTATTCTAGTTCTTTTAAATAACACATAAATAATATTTATTTATTAGAATTTAAATAAATTCTAGTTCTTTTAAATAACAAAATAACATTTGTTATTTTAGTTCACCCCCATTCTAAAGGGTGTGAGGTGATATTTCCTTGTGGTTTGGATTTTCATTTTCCTCATGATTAGTGATGTTGACCATCTTTTCCTGTGCCCTTTGGCCATCTGTATGTTTTCTTTGGAAAAATGTCTATTCAGGTCTTCTACCCCTTTTTAAATCGAGATATTTATTTTTGTGATGTTGAGTTGTGTGAGTTCTTTGTATATTTAATTTTATTTTATTATTATTTTTTTTATTGAAGAAGACTTGCATCCCTGGGATAAATCCCACAAGATCATGTTGTATGATCCTTTTAATGTGTTGTTGGATTCTGATGCTAGTATTTTGTTGAGGATTTTTAATCTATATTCATCAGTGATATTGGCCTGTAATTTTCTTTTTTTGTACTAACTTTGTCTGGTTTTGGTATCAGGGTGATGGTGGCCTCATAGAATGAGTTTGGGAGTGCTCCTCCCTCTGCAATTTTTGGGAAGAGTTTGAGAAGGATGGGTGTTAGCTCTTCTCTAAATGTTTGATAGAATTCACCTGTGAAGCCATCTGGTCCTGGACTTTTGTTTGTTGGAAGATTTTTAATCCAGTTTCAATTTCATTACTTCTGATTGGTCTGGTCGTATTTTCTATTGCTTCCTGGTTCAGTCTTGGAAGGTTGTATCTTTCTAAGGATTTATTCATTTCTTCTAGGTTGTCCACTTTATTGGCATAGAGTTGCTTGTAGTAGTCTCTTAGGATGCTTTGTTTTTCTGCAGTGTCCATTGTAACTTCTCCTTTTTCATTTCTAATTGTATTGATTTGAGTCCTCTCCCTCCTTTTCATGATGAGTCTGGTTAAAGGTTTATCAATTTTGTTTATCTTCTCAAAGAACCAGCTTTTAGTTTTATTGATCTTTGTTATTGTTTTCTTTGTTTCTATTTCATTTATTTCTGATCTGAACTTTATGATTTCTTTCCTTCTACTAACTTTGGGTTTTGTTTCTTCTTCTTTCTCTAGTTCCTTTAGGTGTAAGGTTAGATTGTTTACTAGAGATTTTTCTTGTTGCTTGAGGTAGGATTGCATTGCTATAAATGTCCCTCTTAGACCTGCTTTTGCTGCATCCCATAGGTTTTGGATCGTGTGTTTGCATTGTCATTTGTCTGTAGGTATTTTTTGATTTCCTCTTTGATTTCTTCAGTGATCTCTTGCTTATTTAGTAACGTATGGTTTAGCTTCCATGTGTTTGTGTTTTTCACTTTTTATCCCCTGTAACTGATTTCTAATCTCATAGTATTGTGGTTGGAAAAGATGCTTGATATGATTTCAATTTTCTTAAAATTACCAAGGCTTGATTTGTGACCCAGGAATTGATCTATCCTAGAGAATGTTCCATGTGTACTTGAGAAGAAAGTGTAATCTATGGTTTTCAGATGGAATGTCCTATAAATATCAATTAAATCTATCTGGTCTATTGTGTCATTTAAAGCTTGTGTTTCCTTATTAATTTTCTTTCTGGGTGATCTGTCCATTGGTGTAAGTGAGGTGTTAATGTCCTCCATTATTGTGTTACTGTCGATTTCCTCTTAGCAGTTGCCATATGTATTGGAGTGCTCCTATGTTGCGTGCATAAATATTTATAATTGTTATCTCTTCTTCTTGGATTCATCCCTTGATCATTATTTGGTGTCCTTCCTTGTCTCTTGTAACATACTTGATTTTAAAGTCTATTTTATCTGATATGAGTATTGGTACTCCAGCTTTCTTTTGATTTCCATTTGCATGGAATATCTTTTTCCATCCCCTCACTTTCAGTCTATATGTGTCCCTAGGTCTGAAGTGGGTCTCTTGTAGACAGCATATATATGGGTCTTGTTTTTGTACCTATTCAGTGAGCCTGTGTCTTTTGGTTGGAGCATTTAATTCATTCACACTTAAGGTAATTATCAATATGTGTGTTCTTATTACCATTTTCTGAATTGTTTTGGTGATGTTTTTGTAGGTCCTTTTCATCTCTTGTGTTTCCCGCTTAGAGAAGTTCCTTTAGCATTAGTTGTAGAACTGGCTTGGTGGTGTTGAAGTCTCTTAGCTTTTGCTTCTCTGTAAAGCTTTTGATTTCTCCGTTGAATCTGAATGAGCTCCTTGCTGGGTAGAGTAATCTAAGTTGCAAGTTCTTCTCTTTCATCACTTTAAACATGTCGTGCCACTCCCTTCTGGCTTGTAGAATTTCTGTTGAGAAATCAGCTGTTAACCTTATGGGAGTTCCCTTGTATGTTATTTTCCCTTGTTTCTTTTAATAATTTTTCTTTGTCTTTAATTCTTGTCAGTTTGATTACTGTGTGTCTTGCGTGGTTCTCCTTGGGTTTATCCTGCCTGGGACTCTCTGCAATTCCTGGAGTTCGGTGGCTATTTCCTTTCCCACATGAGGGAAGTTTTCGACTATAATCTCTTCAAATATCTTCTCGGGTCCTTTCTCTCTCTCTTCTTCTGGGACCCTTATAATGTGAATGTTGTTCAATTAACTTGTCCCAGAGGTCTCGTAGGCTGTCTTCATTTCTTTTTTTAAAATATAAATTTATTTATTTATTTACTTTTGGCTGCATTGGGTCTTCATTGCTGCACGTGGGCTTTCTCTAGTTGTGGTGAGCGGAGGCTACTCTTTGTTGCAGTGCCCAGGCTTCTCTTTGTGGTGGCTCAACTTATTGCAGAGCACAGGCTCTAGGCACATGGGCTTTATTAGTTGTGGCACGTAGGCTCAGTAGTTGTGGCACATGGGCCCAGTTGCTCCGCGGCATGTGGGATCTTCCCGGACCAGGGCTCAAACCTGTGTCCCCTGCATTGGCAGGTGGATTCTTAACCACTTAGTCACCAAGGAAGACCCTGTCTTGATTTCTTTTCATTCTTTTTTGTTTATTCTGTTTCATGTCAGTGCAGTCCACCATTCTGTCTTCCAGGTCACTTATCCATTCTTCTGCCTCAGTTATTCTGCTATTGATTCCTTCTAGTGTATTTTTTTTAAGATGTTAAGGGTAGGAGTTTATTAATTTATTTATTTATTTTTGCTGTGTTGGGTCTTCATTTCTGTGTGAGGGCTTTCTCTAGCTGTGGCAAGCAAGGGCCACTCTTCATCATGGTGCACAGGCCTCTCACTATTGCGGCCTCTCTTGTTGTGGAGCACAGGCTCCAGATGCACAGGCTCAGTAGTTGTGGTTCATGGGCCTAGTTGCTCCACAGCATATGGAATCCTCCCAGACCAGGGCTCGAACCCGTGTCCCCTGCATTAGCAGGCAGATTCTCAACCACCGTGCCACCAGGGAAGCCCCCTTTCTAGTGTATTTTTCATTTTAGTTATTGTGTCATTCACCTCTGTTTGTTTGTTCTTTGATTCTTTTAGGTCTTTGTTAAATATTTCTTGCATCTTCTTGATCTTTTCCACCATTCTTTTTCTGAGGTCCTGAATCATCTTCACTATCATTATTCTGAATTCTTTTTCTCGAAGATTGCCTATCTCTCCTTCATTTAGTTGTTTTTCTCTGGTTTTATGTTGTTCCTTCATCTGGTACATAGCCCTCTGCCTTTTTCATCTTGTGTATCTTTCTGTGAATGTGGTTTTTATTCCACAGGCTACAGGATTGTAGATCTTCTTGCTTCTGCTCTCTACCCTCTGGTGGATAGGCTGAGTTCTTTCTATATTTTAGATATTAACACCTTATCCAATATATGCTTTGCAAATATCTTCTCTGAATTCAGTATGAGGCCTTTTCTTTTTCTTGGATAGTTTCCTTTGTTATGTACATCTTTTTAGTTTGATATAGTCCCATTTGTTTATTTTTATTTTTGTTTCCCTTGCCTTAGAAGACATGTCCAAAAAAAATATTGCTGAGACCAATATCAAAGAACATACTGCTATGTTTTCTTATAGGGATTTTATGGTTTCAGGTCTTACATTTAAGTTTTTAATCCACTTTGAATTTATTTTTGTATATGATGTTAAAAAGTAGTAGTCCAGCTTGATTCTTTTTCATGTATTTGTCCAGCTTTCCCAACACAATTTATTGAAGAGCTGTCTTTGCCCCATTGTATATTCTTGCCTTTTTTGTTGTAGATTAATTGACCATATAAGCATAGGTTCGTTTCTGGCCTGTCTATTATGTTCCAATTATCTATATGTCTGTTTTTGTGCCAGTACCATACTGTTTTGATTACTGTAGCTCTGTAGCATAGTTTGAAATCAGCGTGCATGATACCTATGGTTTTGCTCTTCTTTCTCAAGATTGCTTTGGATTTTGGGTTTGTGTGTGTGTGTGTGTTTATGTACAAAGTTTAGAATTATTCTAGTTCAAAAATGTCATTGGTTTTTTTATAGCGATTGCATTGAATCTGTAGATTGCCTTGTTAAATATGTTTACTTCAACAATATTAATTTTTCCAATCCATGAGCATGGTATATCTTTCCATCTGTTGGCGGCTTCTTCAATTTCTTTCATCATTGTCTTATAATTTTTCAAGTACAGGTCTTTTACTTCCTTGGTTAGATTTATTTCTATGTATTTTATTCTTTTTGATGCAACTGTAAATTGGATTGCTTTCTTAATTTATCTTTCTGATTTGTTGTTAGTGTATAGAAATGCAACAGCTTTCTGTATATTAATTTTGTATCCTGAAACTTTAGTGAATTCATTGGTGAGTTCTAGTAGTTTTTCAGTGGTGTCTTTAGGATTTTCTATGTATAGTATCATGCCATTTGCAAACAGTGGCAGTTTTACTTCTTCCTTTCCAATTTGGATTTTATTTATTTATTTATTTATTTATTTATTTATTTATTTGCATTGCGCTTTTTTTTTTTTTATTTTTTTAGCTGTGTTGGGTCTTTGTTGCTGCGTGCGGGCTTTCTCTAGGTGCGGCGAGCGAAGACTACTCTTCTTTGTAGTGCACGGGCTTCTCATTGCGGTGGCTTCTCTTGTTGCAGGGCATGGGCTCTAGGCACGCGGGCTTCAGTAGTTGTGGCTCGCAAGCTCTAGAGCACAAGCTCAGTAGTTGTGGCACGCGGGCTTAGTTGCTCCGCGGCATGTGGGCTCTTCCCGGACAAGGGCTCGAACCCATGTCCTCTGCATTGATAGGCGGATTCTTAACCACTGCGCCACCAGGGAAGATTTTTAAATTTCTTTTGCTTGTCTGATTGCCTTGGCTAGGACTTCCAATACTATGTTAAGTAAAAGTGGTGAGAGTGGGCATCTTTGTCTTGTTTCTGATCTTAGAGAAAATGCTTTTAGCTTTTTACCATTGAATATGATTTTAGCTGTGAGCTTGTCATATATGGCCTTTATTACATTGAGATACATTCTCTCCATAGCTTGAATCTAGAACTTGTTACTCAGATGTAGCTTCTGGGTTTGGCCAGCCCTGTGGAGCAGATTTTTTATCCACTTACTCAGCCAATCTTCAGGTTAGACAGATGAAAAGGAGAGAAGGAATAGTGAAGGAACATGCTATTCTCTGTGAGCCAGGGTTAGAATGTAAAGAGAATATTACCTGAAAATATAAATGGATGCATCTTAATGTCCATTTAGTGCATTAAAATTATTGAGTTGCATTTCAAAAAAACAGCAAAATATAGGCAAAACTTATAAATGTTTCACTAAAGTAACTAAAAATCTAAATTTTCATTGTAAAGTAAAATTTTTTAAGAAGGCAAGTACAGAACTTAGTAGCTGATGAGAGAAAATTCTCCATATCTCTCACATTTCTGTATGTCTTCTGATAAGAGGTATTTCAGGTTTTGTTCAGGAATGTCCTTTCAAGAATGTTTGTAGAACAAACAGCTTTGGAAGACAGAGAAAATGTCTACTTCAGAAGCAAAAAGCAGATTTGTTTTCAAAAATAACAAATGTAATGTCTTTCACCTGGGAAAGACTAGCAGGTTTCTAGCAGCCCAACCAAAGATCAGAGTTCCTCAGCTATGACACAGACTCATTCTGTGAGCAACATACATGGGACACTTGAGAGTTGCGGGTAAGTGATGCAAACATGAAACTCATGCTTGCTGCTGTGCTATAAATAGTAAAGTCCATTGTCTCTTGCCCCAGAGGGTCTGCTCTCTGCCAGAATCTATGAATTCATGGCAGGCTAGCAACTTAGCTTACAAGTAAGCTAAAATTCCAGATCCTTCACTGTTTTTGAGAATAGCACAAGACCAATAATGAATAGATTGGGTAGGAAGTATTATTCAAATCTGAATTACCAACAAACTATAAGAGATATGACATAATATAATCAATTTGAGATAGGGAGAAATGTAAATATTATAAAATCAGTGACAATTACAGAAGCCTTTAAAATGTTAAAAAAAATGTTTAAGGATGATATACTTCTAGCTCTGCAAAGAATCTTCAGTGTGTTCTATGATATAAGTGAAATATGTGTAGGATATTTTCAAAGAGGTACCGTATTAGTTTCATATTATTATATAACAAATCATTGCAGACTTGGTAGTTTAAAACATTATATATTTATTATGTCACAGTTACCGGGGGTCATGAGTGAGTCCAGGTGCATATTGTCTCGGTCTCTTGCTTAGGATATCAATTAGTGTTTAGGCTGGAAGAAGTCTTCCAAGTTCATTCAGGTTGTTGGCAGAAATCAGTTTTTTGTCACTGTGGGAATAAAGTCTCCACTTTCTGGATGACTGCAGGATGCTTTCTGATCCTAGAGGACCCCACAATTTCTTAGCACCAGGCCTTTTACTGTCACTCTCACAACATCACACTTATATCAAAGCCAGCAGGAGAATCTCTGTCTTTGGAATAGGACTTTGGAAAGTCCTATTTTAAGGACTTTCACCAGATTAAGTCAGGCCCACACAGAGTAATCTTCCTTTTGATTAACACAAAATCAAATGATTTGGGGTGTTAATTACATCTTTAAAATCCTTCATCTTTGTCATGTAGGATAACTTAATCACAGGAGAAACCATCTGTCATATTCACAGGTCATACTTGCACTCAAGGAGAGGGAATGCTACAGGAAGTGCACACCAGGTGCAGAATCCTAGAGACCATCTTAGAATTCTGTGCCTCTGAATATGTTTAAAAATAATTAAAATGGTATTTTTTCCATAGAATGACTATCACAAGATACTATTTTAATGATAAAAATTCTTAAAGGTTTAAGAACCAATGTAGTACAATGAAAAGAGAACTAAACTGAGACTGACAAGAACAAAATGTATTCTAGTCCAGATTCTGCTATTATAAATTTGCTCTCTTTAACAAATTTTATCTTTATTTTATTTATCTCATTATTTATACATCACCTACTTCTGAAAAGTATTTTAGGTGGCACATATACAATAGATCCAGCAAAGAAAAACGTGGAGAAGAAAAAAAATAAGCAATCAAATAAAGAAAATATTTGAAGGTTTTTGATGATATCCATATCAGAAAATATAAACCGTGCAGTGACTTTCTGTTCAACCTAAATGGGTTTACTAGTGAGGCACATGAGGAGAAATCTAGAATGATTAGAGTTAAGTTTTAGCACTGCAGAACTGAACTTCTGTACAAGGGGTCAGCAATACCAATCACAAGTGTGAAGAAACAAGTTTATTTTAATTTGGCATTGTTCTAAGTTAGGGTTGAGAAAGGCAGCAAGCTTCTGTGGAAATTGGTGATACTGAGTCAGGCAATGGGAATTAATATTGCCTAATGTTCCATATGGTGTTGAACAGAACATTATTTTATGAAGTTTCAGTATGGAGAGTAAGTTCTATTCCCACAAGCAGATGCAGCTGGCAAACATAGGCAAGGGTAAGAATCTCTGTCTCAAAAGAGTATTAAAAAGTCTAATCAGGAAGTCAATTATTTATGAGATGAGAAATCACTAGGAAGAAGAGAAAAAGGAGGTGGAGCTTAATGAGCACAATGTATCTCAGAATAAATAGTTCAAAGCATGTCAGATTCTGGGCTTTGCGCCTCAAGATGAATTAAAAAAAAAAAAGTTCATTGGTGCTTTTAGGTTACTTCAGGAAAACAAGACCTGCACAAAGAGTTGTGGGTGAGATATCTCTGTTACTTTAAAAAAGGCAATGATGAATAACTCTTGGAGTGTATCTCTTGGATTGATTTAGAATTAATCTCTTTGGATTTATTTTTCATTTCTATAGGAAGCAAAAGTTTTGTAAGTGAAAACTAAACATCTGTATCACTAAAACAATAAACCGCTGTGCCATAAGAGCTCTGTTTTGGACCTTTTGCAGAGTATTTCATACATTACAAAGAGGAATTATTTATTTCCTTGCAAAAAGCACCTTGCAGTTTTAATATCACAAGTTGTCCAAAGTCCTTGGATGTAGTATTCGCAAGGGAATGCCTGGTGGGACTTGAATACCAAATTAAATTGTGATTCTGTTCAAAGAGATTCAGAATGGAGTTGATTAACGATCACTTGAAAATACTATCTTGAGATTCTCAGAATCATATTGTTGGGTAATGTCTGTGGATGTGTAAGGGTTGAGTTCTGCCACAATAGCATAAAGTCAAAACCATAAAATATTATTAAGAAAAATCCCGTATATGTCTACTGGCTAATTAAAATGGGGAAAACTCAGTTTTCATTAAAATATCTTTAAAAACCTGCATTGACGGCTTTGCCCATTACATCTACCTATCTCTATCAATCAATTATCTATCTATCTATCCATCATCTACCTATCATCTATCTATCTATCTACCTAGATGTTTTGAACTGCAAATAACAGAATATCTAATGAAAAGAGGCTTAAGTAAATGGGTTTACTTTTCCTATTTGATAAAATTTGAAGGTTAGAATTTGCTAACATGCCAAATTGGTTCAGTGGTTTTCCATCAAGGATGTTGCTATAAATGTTCGTGTCCCCTCAAAATTCACATGTTGAAACTTATTCCCCCATGTGATGGCTTTTGGAGGTGTGGTCTTTGGCAGATGATAAGAGACATAAGCCCTTATGAAAGAGACTCCAGAGAGCTCCCTCACCCTTTCTGCTATGTGAGAACACGATGAGAAGGTGGCATTCTATGAACAAGGAAGCAGACTTCTCACCAGACACCTAATCTGTTAACACATTGACCTTGAACTTCTCAGTCTCCAGAATGGTGAGAAATAAATTTCTGTTGTTTATAAGTCACCTAGTCTATGGTATTTTTGTTATAGAAGCGCAAACAGTCTAAGATAGATGTGGTTGACATTACATGGATTTTCTTACCTTTCTCATCATGTTTAGAAGAGCTCCAAACATTGTGTCTACACCGTGCATCCAAATGTATGAAATGGCATGGATTCAAGAAAAAGAATCTTGAAAGACAGTCTCTCATCAAAGAAGACAAAAAAATCTTTCTCCAAAGCACCATCTCTTCTCAGTGAATTTTCCTGGAATATATTAACTGCTAGACAACCTCGTGTTAAACTCTAGGCTGGGGACCAGGTCCTCATTTTCTGAAATAAAGTAATCTCTGCTCAGTATACTTGAAGAACATCAATGTTTGGAAAGGAAACCTGGAGAAATAATAGGTTTAGCATAGTCATTCTGCCACATAATTCCTCATAAGAAATATTGAAAAACGTGTTTTTTTTTTTTTTTTAATTTCAGAAACAGTTTGTCAGTTTGTATTTCATGAGGCACTGGTAGTTACTCTACTGTTTGCTGTGCCAATTGTGCCATAATATGTTTATTTTCCTCTGAAACAAATCCAGAACTCAAACTCATTTCTCCCCCCTAGAAAAATCTTTTTAGTTCCTTGGAAGGATCTTTACCCTCAAAGATGTATCTATTTCCAGTAGGTGGAGCAATATACAGTCATTTACTGGGGCCCTCTGATATTCTGAGAAAATTCCTAGAGACTCTGTCTTCCAGAGTCTGTATACTGCCTGGGTGTTTGTGTGACACCGTTCTTGACACATTCAGATAATATTTTAGCATTGAGACTTGGCCAGATGATTCCTCAGCTGGCTTTTGCAGTCACACCTCTTAAGTCTCTGAAATGTATTCTAACATTGGAGTCCTCAGGTCTCTAACATCCAAAAGGGATGCCGTCAGCCCCCATCTGGGACATACTCCCCTTGCTCTTTCACTCAGTCCTTAGAGTTTACAAAGTAGTCCTTTCTCCTAGTCCTCCTCTGTGGAGTTCCCCTGAGATGGCATATTGTATGAGGACTTGATGTTGGCATGCCCATTCTTCTCTCTGCTTCTATCCTCAGGTGGCTGTCTTTGCTTTGTTGTCCCAAAGTCTCTTAGAGGAACAAGGAGGGCTGTTGTCACTCGTGTGTCTAATATATTATATTTGTTAAAGAACACCATGCAGCTCACAACTCTGGTATTTTCTGGTGTTCTCTGAGGCAATTCTTAGCATCAAATCACTAGAGGCTGTTTTTTCTTGCTGTTATCTCTTGCAACTAGTAACTATTGTGAGTGTTCCAGCTTCATGATGTGTTGAACTTTGCTTCAGGAGCACATCTAGCAGGTCAGTGATTACTTTGTGTCTGTTACTCTTTGATATCATGGCTCCACTGTTGCTCTGGTCATCTTGCCAGTGTTTCTTGACTGATGCCATGATTTTTCTCAAAATACCAGGTGGTTATATCTGACTGGCTTATGCTCACTTCACTTATGCTGGAAGCAAAATTGTACATGCTGATTCCTAAAACCTGTCTATGTGTTTTTCCTTTCCTATGAGATCTTCATCCTGGGGAGGCCCCAGGACAATCCCTATTTCAGAAGACTTCAAGTGGTATAATTCTGTCTTTGAATTCCTGAACCAGGGTCAAAGCAAACAATTAAAAGACTTCTAACTGGGTTCCAACTCTTGGCTGACTGTCCATCTACTTTTCCTCTATAGTTAACCTTGCTAAGATGAGAATTGGGGATATCTCCATGGTAACACATGAACTCTGAACTTCTTTGGTACCATTGCAATCTATGTAGCCCTTTCTGTCCCTTGCTACAGTTGAACCCATTGCAGAAGATTTAGTTATTTATCCTTTTCTGCTCAATCTTATACAATAACTTCA
Source organism: Mesoplodon densirostris (assembly GCF_025265405.1). Lineage (NCBI taxonomy): Eukaryota > Metazoa > Chordata > Mammalia > Artiodactyla > Ziphiidae > Mesoplodon > Mesoplodon densirostris. The sequence goes on from NC_082668.1 coordinate 42,488,230, forward strand.
CTAACATGGAAGATTTTTTTCTTTCTTAACTATGACATGGATTCAAAAGCTATCAGGTTGAACAGAACCTATTTAAGTGATGTTATGTTATCAGACACAGACACTGAGGATAAGCTACGTTGTAATCATAGATGATCTTAATATAGGGCCTTAGAGAATTTAATATCATTTTCTATCTCCTCTGAGCCATATATTAACCAAAACTCAAAAACTTTCTCTCCCAAGTGCTAACATAATGTGTTCTGAAAACTCCAACAGATTTTTGTCTGTGGTGACTTCAGTTATGGTCTATAGAACTTACTTCATCACCTGTTTCATTATATTTGTTAGTTTTTAAAAGAACATTTAAATAAAATTCTACCTGTGAGATAAGTTTAGATTTATAGAACACTTGCAAAGATAGTACAGAGAGTTGCTGTATACATTCACTCAACTTCCCCAATGTTAATATCTTTCATAACCATAATATATTTGCCAAAATTAAGAAATTAGCATTGGTACAATACTACTAACCAAACGACAGATTCTATTCAGATTCCACCAGTTTTTCTACTAATGTTCTTTTTCTGTTCCAACATCCAGTCCAGGTTACCACATTGCATTTGGTCATCATATCTCCTTACTCTAATCTGAGACAGTTTCTCAGGGTTTCCTTGTTTTTGATGACCTTGACAGCTTTGACATATACTGGTCAGGTATTTTAAAGAATGTCCTTAAATTTGGGTTTCTCTGTTGTTTTATCATGATTAGACTAAGGTTATGAGTTTTTGGAAAGGATATTACAGAGATGAAGTGCCTTTCTCATGGCATTATATCGTTGAGCATATGATATCAACATCACCTATCACTGATGATATTAACCTGCTTAACTCGGTTAAGTTGTTGTCTGCTAAGTTTCTTAACTCTAAAATTACTAATTTTCATTTTCCATACAGTATTTTTTGGAAATGAGTCACTAAATCAACCCCATAGTCAAAGGGAAAGAATTATACTCTACATTCTGGAGAAGGGATTATCTATCTATGTATCTATCTATTTATCTATCATCTATCTATCATACATCATTTAGAATTATTTTCCCTTGTCTATATCCTACCCTTAGAAACCCCAATACCAGTAAGAAAAAACAGTAGTGTTACCATCTTTCCTTTTTCTTTGGTTTATATAATAAAGATTGGCACAACCTGTGTGAGTGTCCAGTTGTATGACACAGCACAATTCAGCTAATCTTATTATCTGAATGAGGATGCATTCCTGGTTATTTCCCAGTTGTGATTGGTCTATAGTGCAGATTCACCCTCCTCTCAACAATCCTTGATGGGATATCAAAGTCCTGGTCCACTAGGCTTCATCAGCTTGGCAATAAAGATGAGGCTCCTAATTATTCTGGTCTTGGTACCCATTTAGTGATGCAGAAACTCAAAACACCCTACAGAGTACCCCCCAAGTAATTCTTGAAAGCTCATGGCTTATCTTATATGTTGTCACAATTGAGTCTGCAGCCCCCTAGTTGCTAATACTAGTCTGTTGAGATCTGCAGAGTATTGCTGCAATTACCAGCGTTTTGTAATCTTACTTTCAGGAGTCACTAAATCATACCAACTGGGAACCTACTATCTCACTCTGTGGATAACTATGGTGTACTACTAACTCACCAAGAATCTGTTGACTTCCTCTGGATGAATTCTGGCTTTTTGGACTTCTGTTATGATATAGGAAAGTTTCACCTCCCCTTTGCAGTATTTTGATAGAGAAAACACAAAGTGATAAAGCCTATGTTCTAGTATTTTGGAGACTTTTCACTTCCTTTTCTTTCTGTTTTTATATTAATTGATTAATTAATGTTTGGCTCATCTTATCTTCGTATGACTGGGTATTGGGACAAAAGGGTAACAGGCAAGGAAAAGAAGCCAGTGACATTGTGCTCTTTTCAGTATTCCTTATAACATATATATAATGGCTAAAAGTTCAATTCACATTTATAAATTATTTGTCTCTTCTTCTCTAAATATTCTTAGTCATGTGTTTCGTCTATCTTTGTTTTTATTTTCTATTATTGATTTTAACACTGTCTATCATCTATCTGTATTTATTTTATTTTATCAGGTATATGCTTTATAATATCTTCTCCCTACTTATGGCTTTGTTCTTTTTTCTTTCTTTCCTTCCTTCCCTTCCCTTCTCTTCCCTTCCTCTCCTCTACCCCTTCCTCCTCCTTTTCCTCCTTTCTTTCTTCCTTTCTTTTCCCTTCCTTCCTTCTTGCATCTTTCAAATTTTATATTGACAGAAGTTCTTACTTTTATGTAGTTGATTCTTTTAATAACTTTTCTTTATATTTTAGATTTTTTTAAAAGAAATAATCATTACTTCACAAAAGTGACTTATTTGTAATGCAACTCCTAGTTTCCTTTCCTCCTGAGACTACACAAAGTATAAAGACAAGTCACAGAGTGGGAAAGGATTTAAAAATGAACATACCAGGCAAATGCTTTGTATCTACAATATACAAAAAATACTCACCACTAAATAATAAAAGATAAATAGAGATATTGATAAAGAATATAAAACATGACTTCACAACAACAACAAAATACCCAAATGCCTGATAAAGATGAACATATGTTCAATTTTGTTAGGATTCAGGCAAATGCTAATTAAAACCACAGTTAGATAGCATCACACATCCAGCACATTTGAAGAAATTATAAAATCTGAGCAAATGTTGGGAGAATATGGAGCAACTGGAATTCTTGTGTAATGCCAGTATGTAATTGTAGGAACTATTGAGTACATTGGGAAAAGGATGGGCAGTATCCAGTAAAGCGAAAAACATAACCTGTAACTCAACAATCCCATGCTTGGGTATATATTCCATAAGAATGGAAGCTTATTCATAAACATGCACAAGGATTATGATAACACTGTTTGTAACACATCAAAGCTGGAAACAACACAAATAATTATAGAGTATATGAACAAATCATGATATATTGATGTTATGGAAAACTGTACAGTCATGAAAATGAAAGAATTGTATAAGTAAGCAAAAAGCTAATAAGAATCTAAAGGACATACTGTTGAAAGACACAACAGAGTATATACACTGTGATTACATTTAAACAAAATCCAAACTTTGTTTGGATACTAATAAAACAGGAAAAATAAGGAAGTAAATTCCTCAAAGGTTAGTGACTACAAAGGTTAGAGGAAGTTATGATCAGGAAGTCATATGAAGGCTTCTGGAATACATTATTTTTTTTAAATTATTTGAGAATTACAGGGAACTCACCTCACAATGATTTATATTTTATGCAACTTTCTCTGTTTGTCATATTTCACAATAAAAGTGCTTTTAAAGAGCATGGTACAGGGCTTCCCTGGTGGTGCAGAGGTTGAGAGTCCGCCTGCTGATGCAGGAGACACGGGTTCATGTCCCGGTCCGGGAGGATCCCACATGCCGCAGAGCGGCTGGGCCCGTGAGCCATGACCACTGAGCCTGCACATCTGGAGCCTGTGCTCTGCAACAGGAGAGGCCACAACAGTGAGAGGCCCGCATAACACACACACACACACACACACACAAAGAGCATCATACAAAATATTGTGGTTGGGTTCAATCCCATTACCTAAGTAATATACATGTGACTGTACATATATTTCTTGGCATTTCTACATTGTGTTACATATGGCATTTCTACATATTTTTGTTTTTCTTTATTTTGGAAAGTATGTAGATACATAAAATCAGGTTTTAGTCATGTAATATTACCATTTAAAAAATTGATTCAAGAGGAAAGAAATAACATAGTTTGTAATTCTTTATTATTTCTAGCTATTGAGTGTGAAATGTTTTGTTTTAATTAAATGTGTTCTGCTCACATGGAGTTTTTGGAGTATCTAAAATTCTAGAAAAAAATAATATTTTTAACCTGCCAAACCTGATGTGTTAAATCATTTATCACCAAAATTCACTGAGTGTATTTGGCTCTTTTGAAATATCCTTCAACAATGTGCCCCAGTTTGCTGACAACATGGAATATTTCCAATTCTTTAGGGGCATCTCTAAATTTTGTGAAAATTATAATTTACATTTTTTGAGCTTACATTCTGCCAACTACTGGGATTCATATATGTCTTAGGATGTCTAAGAGAATGGTTGGGTATCCTAACAAGACTATTAGGATGAGAAACTGAGCAGCATATTAGGGAAGAATAGCTCAAATGTTGATATACAATCAGTTCTGTGAGAGAAGCAACGCCATGACTGAGAGTGCAGGTTCTGAATCAAAAGTGAGTTTAGACTTGTCTCCCCCATTTCTGTTTTGCATGACTTTGAGCATGTTATATAACTATTTGGGGGCCATAGTTTCATCATATATAGCATAGCACATAATTGTACCTAATACAATTATTGTATTAAATAAGATAATGTATTACAAGGCTTAGCTAAATGTCAGGTATACAGCAAACTCTCAACAAATTGTAACTATTTTTGTAGTGCTTAATTTAAGATGTGTCCAAATAAGAGGTTTTTCACAGAGTGTTGACCCAACTGAGAAGAACGTAGCGCTCTATGGATCATTGACCATAGCAATACCTCCTCTACATTCAGGTTCAAGTGTCAGACTTGGGAGGCAGGGCCCAATAAGAGGCATGTAGGTTTTTAGGTATCAGAGACCTATGCTGAAGGACATTATAAATGAGCAATCAAGAATCATCCTCTGGGTGGAAGCTGCAAAACCTGGGTCACCGAATGTAAAAACTGTGGTACGAGACATGTGTACAAGCTCCCCTCTGGGAAAAACTCTCACTCTCAAGCATAGCAGAGGGGGAGTGCAAAGATGGCACTGCCTGAAAAAATAAAAGAAAAAGTGAAGAAAATAGGGAAAAGAGAAAAGAAAAACAATTTTTAAAAAGATGGCATCCACAGGCTTTAGCAAGACAGAGGGCGACTGTAAAAGATGGTACCTGTGGCTAGAGCATAAAGATGACACCTACTAGGAAAGAAGGAGAAAAAAAGATGGCATCTACCAGCTTTAACAATGGGGGAGAGAGATCAGGAAGATGGCTTCTGAGCCTTTGTCCCTGGAGAGTATCCCAGCAGGCCCTTGCCCCTCAGGCCAACACGTTAAAATTAGCAAGTGAATTTTTTTCACATAAAGTCTGGATGCTTTTCAAAGGGCTGTTTCTGCAGTGGGCCTTTGGGCTGTGGAGTCCAAGAGCACGAGCCTTTTAAGAGTCATTTCTCAGTTCACCACAGCCCTACAATTCTCATGGATGTGAATCTCATTGGTCTTCAAAGCCAGATGCTCTGCGGGCTCATCTCTCAGGTGCTGCTCTTAAAAGTTGGGGTCCCCAGTGTGGGATATAAACCCTTAACTCCTTAGGGGAAAGCTCCGGGTTTGTGAGTTTCCTCCCAATTATGGGTTGCTGCACTGGGGGTGGGGTTTACAATGAGATGGTGTATCAGTTATTTCTATGGATTCTGTGTGGTTTCTCTCTCATTTGCCTGATGTAAAGAGGTTACTTCACCAGTTTTTAGATTTTTTCAGAGGAACTTTTCCATATGTAACTGTAGATTTGCTGTGTCCGTGGGAAGAGGTTAGTTCAGGTTCACCCTATGTCGCCATCTTGAACCAGAATTCATACAGATATGTTAATAGTGTTTTTTCCCCTAATTGACAAAAATTGGAGATGATCCAAATGTCATTAACATGAGAATATATAAGTAAATTGAAGTATATTCACATAATCATATACAGCAATGAAATTGGATAAACTATTGTTATATGCGACAATATGGATAAATCGCAAACTTTATATTGAGGACAAGAAGCCAGAAACAGAAAGAGTACATATTATATGATTCCCTTTATCGAAATTTAAAATATACGTACATAATCTAAGGTGGTAAACGTTAGAATAGGGGTTATCTCATGGTTACTTACTGGGAAGGTACATAAAAGAGCTTACTGGCTTCTGGAAAAGTTCTTTATCTTGATCTCTATGTTGGTTTCATTACTGTGTACATAAGCAACATTTCAACAAGCTGTACATTTAAGATCAGTGAACTTTTCTGTATGTTATACCTCAAAAAATTAAAAATAATATTGTTTTTTCTATACACTAGCAATGAACAATAAAACAGAGAAATTTCAAAAATCATAATTTAGAAATACCAAAATGATCAAATACCTACGAATATATCTAACAAAAAAAGTACATCTACATAGAAAACTATACTGCAATATTGAAAAAAATAACTAGAACTTAATAAAGGGATATGTGATGGCCTTGAGTGAGAAGTATTAATATTGTGCGGCTGTAAATTGTCCTAAAATTAACCTATAAATAGACTCAAGACAATTCCAATTCCAATCCTAGAAAGTGTTTTTTTGTGTGTGTATACACGTGTGCATGTGTATGTGACAATTCACTAGCTGATTCCAAAAAAAATTTATGGAGATTTAGAGGACGAAAAATAGCCAAGGTAGTCCTGAAGAGGAAGTCAGAATAGGATAATTCTTATCAAACCCCAAAATCAAAGTGAAGTTTAATATATATATTTATTTTTTACTTAGTAATATGCAAGGAATCTCAGGGACTAAGGTGCCTTTCATCTTGTGGCATTGTCATCCCATGGAGCCTGAGAATCCCCTGCTGGTGCCTCTGCCTCAACTTCTGGGAGATGGGAAAAGATAGAGACAGAATCAGATATGATTTTTTTTAATGAGCCGGGCCTTTTTATTATAGACATTATTTCCGATTACCTTATACTGGCCAGAAATAAGTCTCATGACCTCACTGAATTGTAAATAAGACTGAAAAAGCTGATCTTTTTCAACTCTCTTAAGTAGAAGGAGAACACAAATACTAGAAATCACCAGCATTTGAGTTCATAGCAGTTGATGCTATCATAATAATATTTTTTCTGAGAGAAATGTTTCAATTAAATCTTACATCTCTTGAGGTTTTATATCACCATCACAATTTCTTAAGAGTTTCAGAAGCCTAATGCTTCAAAATGGAATAGAGTTGATTTGCTGATTTATAAGTTATTATGTAAAATTTCTAAAAACATTACTATAGCCTGAACCTTAATTATGAAATTCAGTTTCAGTGTGAGCCAGAGCTTTTTTTGTCTACTGTTCAGGGGATCAAGAGAAAGAAATCTTATGCAAAATTTGACAAAGTACTAATAATACAAATTGTGAAAAATGAAGCAAAACTCCCAAGAAGAGAAATTTCAATGCAAGTGAGCCAAGATTTATTCCAAGTCTTTGTCAATTAAAATATTTTGCATATGAAAGCCTTTGGAATATTTGCTATCATTATTGTAAGCCTCAAATGCATCAGCTTTCATTTTCTAAACTGTATAAAGGAAACAAACAAATGAAACTAGCTCCACTGTGTTTCATACAGATGTGTAGAGATGCTTAGACTATGTGTTCTATTTTCCCAAACCAGATGCTTAGGAATATGCCATGGCTAGATGATTCTTTTTTATCAAGACATAGTTTCAAAGGCAGAATGATTCTTTTATGAATTGAGGCATAAAGTAATGGACAGCCATGTGGTAATACACAAAAAAAGATAGCCAAAGAAGAAACATTTTTGATAAAATGAGAAGATATCTTCTAACATGTTTTACATTTTCAGTACTTAAAACAATACATACACAGAAACATTATTTAAAAAAGAAAAAAAGGAAATCTTATCTAAATCAGAACTGAGCTTATGATATATGTACACAGG